>NC_134715.1:11870000-12075000 GCF_049634645.1 Pelodiscus sinensis
AGAGCTGAGAATTCCACTGCATCATGTTTTTTATGGCAAAGTTATTAGGATGATGTCCTCAGATGGATCTTTAGGCACCTTCAACAGTTCTTCAACTTCTTCTTGTAGAGCCTCAGCTTTTTCACTTAGCAGCATCTGCACCCACAAATTATGAGGAGACAGAGCACACACAAAGGACAATGCATTTATTCAATAGTGCATTTATTCAGTTCAGTGGTAAGATGAAACCCCAACATTCCCTGCATCAGTGATTCCCAACCTTTTCTGTACCACAGACGGGCAAACCCATTCACAAACTTTTGGTGGGGGACTGGTAACATTTTATTTGCATATTTGTTATGCAAATAATGAATACGCAAATATGAAAATAAAATATTACTGGTCTGCCAAAAGCTCTGGCCCCCAGAGCCATTGCGAACAGCTGGCTTCAGCTCCGGCAGTCACCACAGGGCAGCCAGCTGCTGCAGCTGAAGTGGTCTGTTTGCGGTGGCTTTGGGGTACACGCCAGCCTCCTTAGCCTCCCAGTGCCAGCTCCTAACCCCTAGAGCCCCCCAACCCTTCACTATCCCTCAACACCAGCCACTGACACAAAAGTCTCCTGCACCCAACCTCCCCAGTGCCAGCCCCCTGCCTCAGAGCCGCCTAGTGCCAGTCCCCATCCCAAATGCCTTAGTGCCAGCCACTGCCCCATAGAGCCTCCCACCACCAGACCCACCCCCCCAGTGCCAACCTCCTGTTTCCAGAACTCCCAGTGTCATCCCCCCCGACTCAGGTTGCCCCAGGAGCCCCCAGTGTCAGCCCCCCACCTCTTAAGAGTTACCTAGTACTAGGCCCTGCCCTCAGAGCCCACCAGTGTTAGTTTCACTCCCAGAATGCCAGCCCCCGTCTCTTAGATCCCCTCACCTCCTAATCCCCCAACACTAGCCCTGGAGCCACCACTGCCTGCCCCATCTCCCTCAGCTAGCCCTGTGCTGCCTCCCAGCTGTCAGCTGAGCACTGCTGCCCGGGCTGTGGCTGCTCTAAGGCTGCTGTGCCGGGCTCCGCACAGCCCTCCGCCACACAGCAAGGCGCTTTTCCGTGTCCGGGACAAGAACCCACCCCTGCCCAACTCTGGTTGGCTGAGAGGCAGGACAGGACATGTCTCTCCCAAAAGCTGCAGAGGAAGGGGAGGTGCTGGGCAGTGTACCCCAGCCCCAGCCCCCAGAGCCACTGCAGCCCAGTGGTTGGGAACCGCTGCCCTACATCACACTTAATCATTCAAACACAAGCTAAGAAGTTAGGTTATTAGGAACAAAATTACTATAATCTTGTTTTAAGACTTGCAAGCCACTAGGAGGATTTTCACATTTAATTTATCAATTCATCCTACTTCAGTTTAAACTTAATGTGTCAAATTTAGAGGATTAGAAAATTTGTCATAATATGTACTGATTACAATTTGTATTGACCGTTCTAAGAAATGAGCAGAATTTCTTCTTGTTCTATTAACTCAGCTATATAAATAGGAAAATGCATGCCATTTAAACATTACAATCTCACAAATTTTTAGTGGTTTTGTTAAAAGCACTTTCAACAATGGGAAAACTTTTTAAATTGTAAAAACACTCAGAAAGTTAATGTTGACAGGTTGATCACAGAAATAAACAAAGCAGATGGATTCCTTGCATTAAGGAACAGTTGTATGCCTGTTATTAAAACCTTAAACATACTGTAGAAGATCACAGCGTTTCATGAATGTTTTGTAGCACCACATTTATTTTATTCTTCAGATTTCAGAAGTGGTATATTACTTTTGTTTCTTGGTGCTGTATTTAAAGTCCTTGGCATAGATATAGCTTAGAAATGTCAGATGAAAGCCAAACTTATATAAGCAGCACTTTGTTAAACTGGTACTAAAACTAAGTACGCCAACCCTAATTTATATGAATTATAAGATTTTCCTTCATATTATAAAGTGCTGCTGTTTCACCAGGCTTAGTAAATGAACTGCCTCTGCTGACTTGGTTACAAAAGTTGAACTACTTCTAGTTATTCTGACATTGTTGATGCTACCACACAAACAAGTGTATGAGCTGAGAGTTGGTTAGGAAAATGCTGTGAACAGGAAGAAAAAGCAAATTCTGCTTGTAATTTTTGTTCCGAGATTGGTCATATTTATTATGATCTCTGCTCTTCGATTATTTATCTGTTTAGCATTCACCATGCTTTACAGACACATTCGAAGCCAAAGTCTTTACCCTAAGGAGCATATGTTCTAATCTAAACAGATGATATACAAAGTAAAGAAAAGGATAGGGAGACAGTATGACTAAAAGTAATGTGACCACAAAACTAAAGTTAAGTACACATTGTTAGTTCTATAACTTGTGCATTTTTTTTAAACATTCTATAGTAAGCTGGCAATTTGTTAGGGGGCTGGAGAAGTGGGCAGGATATAATTTATAATTAAGAACTGTAACTTAGATGGGGCTACTATAAGGTGGGTGCATAACTGGCTGGTTAACCGTTGTCAGGGAGTAGTTATTAACAGTTCTCAATCTTGCTGGAAAGGTATAACAAGCGGGGCTCTGCAGGGGTCTGTTTTGGGACTGGTTCTATTCAATATCTTCAAAAACAAATTAGATATTGGCATAGAGAGTATGCTTATTAAGTTTCCAGATGATACCAAGCTGGGAGGGATTGCAACTGCTTTGGAAGACAGGGTCATAATTCAAAATGATCTGGACAAATGGTCTGAGGTAAACAGAATGAAGTTTAATAAGGACAAATGCAAAGTGCTCCACTTAGGCAGGGACAATCAGTTTCACACATACAGAATGGGAAGCGACTGTCTGGGAAGGGGTACTGCAGAAAGGAATCTAGGGGTTATAGTGGACCCCAAGCTAAATATGAGTCAACAGTGTGATGCTGTTGCAAAAAAAGCAAACATGATTCTGGGATGCATTAACAGGTATGTTGTGAGCAAGATACAAGAAGGTCATTCTTCTGTTCTACTCTGCGCTGATTAGGCCTCAGTTGGAGTTCTGTGTCCAGTTCTGGGCACCACATTTCAAGAAAGGTGGAGAAATTGGAGAAGGTCCAGAGAAGAGCAACAAGAATGATTAAAATTCTAGAGAACATGACCTATGAAGGAAGACTGAAAGAATTGGGCTTATTTAGTTTGGAAAAGAGAAGATCGAGAGGGGACATGATATCAGCTTTCCGGTATCTAAAAGGGTGTCCCAAGAAGGAGGGAGAAAAATTGATCTTCCTGGCCTCTGAGCATAGAACAAGAAGCAATGGACTTAAATTGCAACAAGGGAGGTTTAGGTTGGACATTAGGAAAAAGTTCCTAACTGTCAGGTTGGTTAAACACTGGAATAAATTGCCCAGGGAGATTGTGGAATCTCCATCTCGGGAGATATTTAAGAGTAGGTTAGATAAATGTCTATCAAGGATGGTCTAGACAATACTGGGTCCTGCCATGAGGGCAGGGGACTGGACTCGATCTCTTGAGGTCCCATTCGGTCCTAGTATTCTATGATTCTATATTCTCCTACCATGATCAGTGCTACAGTTTCCAGATGTTAAATTCCGAGGCACTAAACTGCCTCACAGTGGTGAACGTGCAACTGTAATTACTGCATGGAACTAGGAGCCGGGTCACTGATTCCCTACATGGCCTTAGACAAGTTAGTCAACTTCTTTGCCTCAGTTTCTCTACTAGTTAGGTGGGAATACTCCTTCTCTCTCATCTTGTACAATCCTTTGAGATCATTGGATGGAAATCATACTTTGCACTTGATAGCACTTAGACACCGTTGAGGCACAGGGGTCACCCAAGGACTCCTTCATTTCTTTTATAGCAACATGAAGGAAACCCCACTGGGGAAACAGAGTTCGATTAGGGATTTATTACAGTCCTCAGAGGCTCAAAAATTAAGAGCCAGATTTTCCAAAGGAACTCCGCACTTAGTTTCTATATATATATATATATATATAAATATAAAAACATAAACAAACCCCCCCCCCCCAATACATGGGAGATTTAAGTGGAAAATTTCCACTAGTAAATTTTGCATGTTGATCCTAGCTAGTCACAAATTACTTCATCAATCTTCTGGGGAAAGATACAGACACTAAGTATCTCTCCACTCTTGTAGCCTAATCAGTTTCCCTCTGCTGGCCAACCCTTTTTCTATGTCAAAGTTTTCACTCTCAGTTCCATCTTTGCCAATATGCATTTCATGGCTCAAGTAGTCAAGTTCTGCTCACCTTTGCAGATGAAACAATTTGTCTAGCTTGACGTCGTGACAAATGCTCGATCATCTTGACCAATGTTTCTGGATTCGCATTAGCTAGATGTGCTAGAGTTTTATATCCTGAATCATACAGCTGTTTTGCTCGAGACTGCAAGTCAAAAATAAGGCAGTTTTAGAAAGTAGATTAGTAAATAAAAAGTCCAAACCTCTGATCTCACCTCTCAATTCATTCATCTGTTAGCTAATCTGATTACTTCAAAGAGCAGCAGAGTGATACTGTACATAAATGAAGTCCACTTACTGTTACAAAAGTTTACTAAATTAAATTTGCTCCTGAAAAAGCCATTATTTCTTCTCTACATCCTTATTCAGCTCTTAGTAACCTTTCTGTCTTTTCCACATCATTTCCTCTCAAGAAATGGATTTGTATAGACCTGTCTTTCCTCTTATTGTTACCTCTTAGCATTCATTGTCCTCTATGAAAGCTAAGCACATTTGAAATATCTGGCCACTTCATTTAAGAGCCTAAATGGAAACAGCTGAGTGCTTTAAAATCTGGCTCTAAGTGTTGATCCTGTGAGGACTGCCACTGCCATGAAATGAGAATGCTCAATAGCCATACAGTCTCCGATAATAAGCTTAGAACAGAAAAAGTATTTTAATTTTATAGATCATATTTTGATTTTCTTCCAACATCTGAGTAATACCACCCTTGTTTAACTTTTTAGGACTGACAAGCAATTACAAAGTTAATCACGATTAATTGCATGATCAAATCACACTGTTCAACATTAATAGAACACCATTAACTTAAATATTTGAATGTTTTCAGGGGGCGAGGTGGGGAGTTTTGGCCTTCATGGCCAGGGAGCTCTAGCCTGGCTGGGGAGCTCTGGCTATAAACAGGGAGCTCTGGATGTGGCAGCAGCCAAGGGAGCTCCAGCCCCAGCCCCATTCTTGGCTCCAGAAGCCAGGGAGGGCCAGCCCCAGCAGCAGTCCACATACCCACTCAGTTCTACTTCTTGTTCAGCCAATCGCTCAGACCAGTGTTTCCCAATTTTATTTGGCCATGGAACCCCTAGGGTTGTTCACAATTCAAACAAACAAACAAAAAAAGGACCCACTGCCACTTTTCGGTGAGCAAAAAGAGTCCAGATGCAAAAAAGCTCTGTCTCGAAGAGGGGGCAGGAGTGCGCCAGATCCTCTCAGAACCCTTACTATCGCAGAGCACCGATTGGCAAACACTGGCTCAGACAAACAAGTCTAGTTACTATTTGCGGGAGATAATACACCCACTTCTTGTTTACAATGTCACCTGAAAGCAAGAGCAGGCATTCACCTGGCATTGTTGCAAGGTATTTATGTCCAGATGCCCTAAAGATCTGTATGCCGCTTCATGCTTCAACCACCATTGACAGGCTATGCTAGATAACAAGAGAAGGCAGAGAGGACTGACATACGTTCATTTTCATTATCCAAGTCAGATGCCACCAGCAGAAGGTTTATTTTCTTTTCTGGTGGGTTTAGGTTCTTTAGTTTCCACATCAGAGTGTTGCTCTGAAGACTTCTGAAAGCATGCTCCACACCTCGTTCTTATCAGATTTTGGAAGGTGCTTGAGATTCTTAAATTCTAGATCCAGTACTGTAGCTATTTTTAGAAATCTCACACTGGTACCTTCTTCATATTTTGTCATCTGCAGTGAAAGTATTTTTAAAACCAACACGTGCTGGGTCATTATCAGCAACTGCTATAACATGAAATATATGGCAGCATGCAGGTAAAACAGACCAGGAGAGACAATTCTCCTCCAAAGAGTTCAGTCACAAATTTAATTGATGCTTTTTTTTAAAATGAGCATTAGCATGGAAGCATGTAGGGATGTAATAGTGCAGTTGATTAACCAATAAGCAAAAGCTTATAGCTAAATGCTATAGACTACATGCATTCCCGCCCCCTTCACTTGCCAGTAAATTTTTTAGTAAGCTGGCCAGCAATCTGGCTCAGTCCTGGCTTGCAACTGGTCTAAGACCTTCCCCTGCTGTGGCTCTGCATTTAAAATGTATTAGTAGCTGGGTGGTTAGGCAGCCCAGGTCAGTTCTGGCTTGCACCAGCTCCAGGAGCTCAGACCCACCCTAGACAGGAGCTGTTGCCTCCATCAGAAGTAGGAGCACAGTGAGACAGGCAGCTAGTCTGCAAAGGGAGCTGGTTTTTAAACTGGCTCCATCGCAGACCAGCTCCCACCCGGCACCCTGTGCTATTGCCTCCGATATAGAAGCAGCAGCAAGGAGTGGCAGGGGGCTAACTGATAAGAATCTTGAGGTTACTCGACTATTCAATTAACCGATATTTAACATCCCTAGGAGCATGTCCTATGGAGTAGAGGCTGAAGCATGAAGGGACATATAAATGTTTAGCATATCTGGCACAAATACTTTCCAACGTTAGCTACAAAAGTGAAATGTGAATGCCTGTTCTCAGGTTTTGGTGACACTGTAAATAAGAAGCAGGCAGCAGTTACCTCCCATAACTGTAACCCAACTTCCTCTCTCAGCTGAGCAAGGAGTAGAACCAAGTGAACTTCTAGGCTCTTAAGTTTTACATTGTATTTTGTTTTTGAATGCAGTTCTGTAACAAAACCCTTTACATTTGTAAGTTACTCTTTCACAATAAAGAGATTGTACTATAGTATTTGCATGAGGTGAACTGAAAAAGACTTTTTTACAGTGCAAATAACTAATAAAAATCTGAAGTGGCCACTGTACACATTGCATTGTAATAGAAAACAATGTATTTGAAAATGTAGAAAAACATCCAAAATATATAATAAATTTCAATTGTTATTCTACCATTTGACAGCACGTTTAATCATGATTAATTTTTTAAATGACAATTAATTTTTTTAATCACATGAGTTAACTGCAATTAATCAACAGCCCTATTGGTTTTTGGATTGGGCGCAAAGCTGTGACTATGGATTCTCATATAAGGAAGAGCTATAGTATTTAAGAAATAGGATCATTCTTTTTATTATTGTTTGGTTTTCTTTTCTTAGTATGAACCTTAATAAAATGCCTGTTATAATGGAAAAAAACAAAGAAGCCAAAAATGGCACTTATGAGATAGATCTTTGTTGCAAAATTAGTTGCGCTAGGTCTTACACAGCATAATGACAACCACGGATATTATGTTTTTTATATAAAACAAGGTAAATAAAGATTGTTCTGCAGCTTGAGCTAAATAAAAAGCTGAACTTGAATGCACAAATGCTATCCCCAGGCTTCACTGAACTTGAACTACCTTCCAGATTTTTTTTCTTCTCTTGCTTAGTTCCATTAATATTCTTCTATTCAGTCCTATCTGCTTACATTTTCCTTTTTAATAAAGAAACAAGCCTTAAAAGGTCTAGAGACTTTAAAATGTCCACTAGAGTAGTCCTGGACTAGAAATGTTTAACCATACAATTATAGGGCACGGACATCATAGAATAGTTTTGTAGCTGCCTGTACCTATCATCCCATATAGGAAAGACTGCATTGTCCAGTTACGTTATGTACTTGATAATTATAGTTTATTTGGATGGTTCAGGGTGTCCGCAGGATAGTGAATTCAGTCCTACAGGAACTATGTTATTTCATTCTTTTGACAATATGATTTTGGAGAAGAAGTACAGACAATGTTTCTCCCTCAGGGCCTTATTTGTAACATGGATTTTAATATCAGAGGGGCAGCCGTGTTAGTCTGAATCTGCAAAAGCGACGAGGAGTCCTGTGGCACCTTATAGACTAACTGAAGTGTAGGAGCAGATGCATCTGACGAAGTGGGTCTTTGCCCACGAAAGCTTATGCTCCTACACTTCAGTTAGTCTATAAGGTGCCACAGGACTCCTCGTCGCTTTTATGGATTTTAATAGTGTTTCAGTCACCCAATTCCATGGGAGTCAAGCCTGCATTGCTGACCACACCTTACATTCAACATCTTCCAAAGGACACGTCTTGGGCAGTAGCCCATAGAGCAGCAGCAGTCATATTTTACCCTGATAACTGTAAAACAAAACTTTGACAGAACTATACAATTCCACTCTACTTCATTTAAAGAACAACTGAAGTGGTAAAGAGACTCAGTTTCCCCTTTGTATCAAGTTCAGAAACCTTGACATGGAGAAAGGATTGGTCAGCAGAGGGAAACTGATGAGGCTACTAGCCAGTTCCCTTTCCGAGCGCTAAGCACTACTACTGCTGAACAAGATGACAGTAGGAGCATTTGTCCACAGTATGATCTAATTGCAGAATCATTTAACTTTGAAATGAAGCCAGAGAATGCATATTAGATAGCACTCGAGGCAATATTTACCAAAAAAGATTAACCTGAAGGAACCTGTTCAAATATCAAGTCAGAGACCCATATGATTTTCCCCCTAAACTGTGAGCATAATCAGAAAAGTCACTGTAAAAAAGTAGCACCTTCCAATTCAAGATGTCTGCTTCATGTAGGAAGCTAATCTCTTGACTACAGTGATAAATTAAATTACTTTTAACTCTTAACTCCTTTTAATGCCATTTTTTACTCCTATTAACCTTGCAGAGCTACCGGTACTACAAAAGAAAACCCAGGATTCTGTTTTAGCTTGAGCATCACCAGAATTGGTAACCAGTGTACTGTGTGACATCTTCATTGTTGCTGTTGTAGCAGCCAGAAGGAAAAAGCAATCTGAATGCAAAATATGAGCTTGTAGCCACAGTTCCCCCTTAGCTACATAGTGCAGTTTACCATTAAGCCCCACACAAGAGCTATTAAGCCCTGTGCAGGAGCTCAGGACTGCAGTGGGGAAGAGACCTGAAAGGCCAGCAGAGAAGAACTGCTGTGGCTGGCAAAGAGGAGCCACTTCCCTACCAGCCCCAGAGGGAGCTACCCAAGTAAGCCTTAGTACCAATCCCGTGCCCCACCTTGAGAATCCCCCTAGCTCTGAGCATTCTTCTGCACCCCAAAGTCCTCATTCTTGACCCCATCTCTAGCCCAGAGCTTATACCCTCCTGCATTCCAATACCCGACCTAGAGCCTGTACCCCCACTCCTAAAACCCATTCCCCAGTCCTGTGTCTGTACCACCCTCCTACACTCCAACCACATCCCTAAGCCCCTTCCAAAACCTGGAGCCCCCCTGCTTCATCCCAAAGCCCATATCCCCAGCCCAGAGCCTGTACCCCCTACATCTCAAACCCTTCATGCCAATTCTACCCCACTGCCTCCCCCCCAGCCAGAGCCCTTGCACCCCAAACATCTGTACCAGCCCTGAGACTCCAACCCCAGACCACCCTAGAAACTGCACCCCCAGCCAGAGCCCTCACATTCCTGCACCACAATCTTGACCCAGGCCTGAGCACCCTCTCCCACACTTAGAAACTCTTGGCCGCACCCCTGCCTCATTAATTGTATTATGTGCACCAATATGATGGCGATATGTCATACATCACCTCTCCACTACAACACCTAAGAAAATGTATTTCACTCAGTGATGGAAAAAATTAGAGGGAACGCTGCTTTTACTGCTTACTGGGAATTGCTTTGCTGACAATTCGTAAAGTCAACGTTTGCTCACACTTTGGTTTGTTAAACATATTCAAATAACTAGTATCAGTCAGATTTGTTGCCATAAGCAAATAATAATGTAATGCAGGAAAAAGGTTCAACGGAAAAGCAGTCTATGGAAAACCATCTTTATTCTGGACACGTGGATTCCAGGTACTGAGGGCATGAAGACATTTATAAATCTGTACTAGGGTACACTTGAGCCTGACAGTTTTCCTATCTACTTAAGCCCAAGCTTACTTCAGCAAATTCAAGCATAGTGAAAAGTAGTATAGTAAAGGCACAGGTCATTTTAGGCCATATAATCACTACATTATTTGTGCTTAATGGGGTATTTATGTAGCCAACATATATTGGTTAACACTTTTTATTTATGAACAGATTAACTATGAAAGCCATTGAAACACAAAGATGGCCCTCCACATTTAGCAGCATAATTTTATTTTCACTGTAGATTCTGAAATGCAAAAAGATTTAACAAGGTTTTAGCAACATGCTAGATTCTTAATACAATTTTTTTTTGCTTCTTCCTTAAACATTTGAGAAAATCCTGGTTGAATTTAGGAATAAAGCTTAGAGATATATGAACTCCCAAATTAGGTTTACTAACCTCTAAAACCCCTGCCACCTCCATAAGAGGGATGAGTTCTGCCTTAACACAATAGGTCAGTCGCTTTGTAAGTTCTGTCAGCAGGGCTTTATAAACCCAAAATTCCTCCATCTCCTGTAAAAACAGAGGATGTTAAAGTCTGCAAAGTAACTTTACAATTCTAGTTGAATTCCTGTACTCTGGGCTAGTATTCTGGTTGGAGCATTGTCAAGGCAGCATATGTGTAGCTGTTGGAAGAGGGTTTATACCATTTTTAGTAATCCTTCTGGTCAGTTCCAAGAGTTCAATCCAGCATTCCTCAGCTAGTCATCCCAAACCTAGGCTCTTCAGAAGGATGTGGAAATATTTTAGGGAGAACATGTTCTTTGGAAGTCATTTTGGACTTTCTGAATTTGTAAGGCCAAAGTAGTAGTTGGAACTGCCAATGCAGCCTTGTTTCCAAGAAGCCACCAGGCAATGAAACGGCCTGATTTTGTGTGGGGAAAAAGGGAAAGCCTTTGTCAATTTGCATACTGACACTTTTGTAGCAAAGCTGCAAATACACGTGCTAGACTTGCTGTTTATTCAGAGCATAAGTGTATAAAAACTTGCCCTCAATATAAAAACTAATTGTTACAGCAAATATTTTTTATATCTAACTTCATTTCTAAAAAGTAAATGTACATTGTTGGATAACGATGGCATGATTTTAATGCTCAGTAGTTAAGTTCTAAAATTCTACAGAAGAAAATCACCCTATATCTCAGACTTTGATGATACATTTTTATATTATGTAAAACCAAAAATGTCCACCAATGCCATGCTAGACTGTTAGACTGACTTCTTTTACCTCACAAAAGTGCAGCACACAGGAGGAAAATGAGGCAGCAGAGTTCAGGAGATTTTGAACATATCCTCGAGACATGTTAAATTTTTCTGAAACATTCCATATGTTGGTCTCTTTCAATAGGTCATAAAGAACAAAGGACAGATACAGTCTATTTACAACACTGTTGTCCACATCCTGGCAAGACAGATAAACATGCTAAGTTAGAACTGTGAGCTAGAATCCAATAGATAAAACTGAAAGAGTATCAGAGAAGCACTCTACATTGCTAGGGGAATGGACTATCATAATAGGGCTTTTTCATCTCTAAACTTCTCTAATCCTATGAAACAGTCAAATGTAATAGGGCTGCATTTGAGAGTTTGGCTACGTCTAGACTGCAGGCTTCTTTCAGAAGAAGCTTTTCTGGAAGAGATCTTCCGGAAAAACTTCTTCTGAAAGACAGCGTCCACACTACCAAAGTGCATAGAAAAAATGATCTCCTTTTTTGAAAGTTAGTGTCTGCACTGAATAGACACTATCTCTCATTTAAGCTGTGATTACTATGGACAGAGGGGCCACCAGGGCACCTGTGCTTTTTCCTGTTCTTTTGAAAGAACTCCCTCTTCCCCATCCACACATGCCTTTTTCCAAAAGAGCTCTTTCGGAAAAAGGCTTCTTCCTCATAGAAAGAGGCTTAGCAATGTCAGAAAACCCCCTCTGTTTTCATTTTTTTTCCTCCAAAAGAACACGATTGTAGCGTGGACTTAAGTGAAAGTTTTTTTGGAAAAAACTCTGTAGCGTAGACATAGCCTTAGTGATGCAAGGGAGGAAATAATGGGAAACATTTTGGGGAAACAAAGATTAGTTCAGCCTATTCTTACTGTGCATACCTCAGTCAGGTTTGTGTTTCTAAAAACTGTAATAATTAAGCAATTAGGAGTCCTGTGGCACCTTAAATTCTAACAGATTTATTTGGACATAAGCTTTTGTGGGTCAAAACAACTTCATCAAGTATATGGTGTGGAAATCAAAGAGGTAGGGAAATTATAATACTCACACACTAGAAGACTTACCCAGTGTTGCCTAGGGGCTGTAGGTGTGCAGGCATCAGGGGCCTTGGAGGATGTGACAGGGGCAGGGGTCAAAGTGGGGAACTAAGAGGGGTTCAGGGTGAGGGGTCCCATCTGGCAGGGCTTTCCCTCCTCCCCACCCAGCCAACAGGGGCCTTCTGTCTCCTCCCAACCCCCCAGCTGGCAGGGGCCTTCTCTTTCCACCCACCATCCTCCTGGCTGACAGGTCCCCCTCCCCCAGTGCTGTGACCAAGGGCTGGGGGTGGAGGGAGAAGGGATTGGGGCAGGTGGGCTACTTACTCAGTCTGGTGGCAGGCAAGATGGCAAGACCCTGCTGGCTACTCTTGGTGGTGCGGTCACTCTATATAGTAGCTCTCCCCCCTGCGCTAGCTGCCCCCAGTGGCCACTCTCTGTGCCCTCTCCCTTTCCATCTTATGGTAAAGAAGTCCCATTTCCCACAATTCCCATCTTTTTGGCACAACCAAACACTGACCTTACTTTAAGTTAGGATAAGAGGAAGCTGCATACCAAATTTGGTGGTCCTAGCTCTTACCGTTTAAGAGGTGTTCTTGAACAGACTCATGGAAAGACAGACTTTTCTAAAATATAGCTAGATACATACACACAAGCATATAAAAAAGAAGGACTTGATATGCTAGAGTGTGTGTGTATATCTATCTATCTATCTATCTAGAGGGGGGGTGTAATATTTTAGAAGTGTGTGTCCATCTCAGAGTCTTTTGTTCAAGAACTCCTCTTATACGGTAAGAGCTAGGACCACCAAATTGGGTCTACAGTTTCCTCTTTTTCTAAATTAAAACAAGGTCAGAGTTTGGTTGTGCCAGGACAATTGGATGTTCCGGGAATTTGTTTCTCATAAAAATGTAAAGAGAGGGGTTTGGCAGAAAGGACAGTTATACTACAAAATGCCCTTGCTGCCTCCCTGTGGTCAAGCCGGAGAGGGGGACCAGGACAGCTATAATTCCACTGGACCAGCAGGGGACAAGAATGTTGAAACAGACAGATAACTACTATGTATTTCAGAGAGTTTATCTGTCTGTCCCCCAGCCAGCAGACATACACTCCTCCCCAGGCTGTGGCCACTTCAGCTGCAGTGGCCATGGACAGGCACTTCTCATCTAGCTCCAAGATGCTCTGGTGAAAAAGGGCTGGAGTTGTCCTCGCTACCTGGGAGAGCCTGCACACTGAAGCCCTCATCCTCAGCCCTACGCCAGAACAATTATTTAAATCAAGAAAAACAACAACAACAACAAAAAATATTTAAGTTAAGGATGCAAGCAATGCCAAGTAAATCTTCTAGGATTAGATAGATATCCCTACCTCTGCGATTTCTACTCCAGAAGCTTATGCTCAAATAAATCTGTTATTTTTTAAGGTGTCACAGGACTCCTTGAAGTTTTTTTATGGATACAGGCTAACTCGTCTACTTCTCTGAGACCTATAATAATGAAGTGGTAGGTTTGCCCTGGTCAACATGAATGTCTTGAATCCTACAATTTTCACGGCTATACAATATAAACACACTATAACAACTTTATATTATACAAAAAACAGGCCATTACCTTACAAAAATCATATATTTCTCTCTAAAAATTGCGCATTTCCTAATTACATACCACCCTTAAAATTACAGTAAAAGCCCAATTAGCTGCACTATGAAAAAACAATTCAGTTGAAAAATATTACAATTCTATCATTTTTTTAAATAAAAATTAATTTTCAGCCTACTTTTTTGATGGCTTGTCCAGAAGCTTTCTTCGTAATAAAACTTTCAGAGACTCCTACAGTAGCTGCTACCTTCTGCTCTACTGAACTGAGATGGCTGAACTAAAAAGCAGAATTAAAAAACCCAACAGTACAGCTAAAAACAATTTCTATATTAATCAAATTAAGAACGATACCTTTAAAATATAATATTAAATTACAATACCACAGTTAAAAGACAGCTTCAAATATATAACAATTTTCCTTTAAAAATGTCCTAAATATCTATGTTAGAACAGAGTCCATCTCCTCTTCCACAACACATCTGAATGTATGCCACATGTACAATCACTTCTCCCTTATCTGTAGCATAGCTCTTTATGTGGGCACAAATATCATTACACAATAATTTGAGCTGTAAATCTATACTTTTATCTATCACAGGAGATATGCAAGAAGGCAGTGAAAATTGAGAACTCATGTTCAACCTAATCACTATCAAATTCTAAAGCTTTAAGGAGACAAAAAAAGTTTCCTTTAATTTTAGTATCTTTGCATAATATTGATAAAATATTTAAGCAATGCTAAGAAGAACACCAAAAAAAGACAACTTAAAACAAATGCTTATCAAGTGGCTGTCTCTGTAATCATTCACAGAAACAAGCTACGGAAAATATTTTATCAAAAGTCAAAGACTATTTTCTCTTTATTCCAGCATAAGAATAGCTCCCAGATGTCTTTAGAATACTTTATTTTACTTTTCTCCTATGTTTAGTACTTTTTATAAAGGATGCTCTATACAAAATACATTTTATTTCTAATGTAAACAATACAAAAGTGATCTATTTATCACTTCAGCATCAACCAATTTATTTTGCTTTACCCAGAACTCAGCAGTTTCCTTGGCTACCCTTTGAACTGCCATGTATCTTGACTTTCACAGACTTCTACAAAGCTTTAGGGATTTTAATGCTATCACTAGCATATTACACTTTACGATCACTGTCTAAGGGCATGTTTAAACTGCAGCGGAGTGCATACTTCCCAGCACAGAAAGACAAACACACATATACTGGCACTGCTCAAGTGCATTACTAAAAATAGAAGCATAGCAGGGTTAGCACAGATAGCAACTCAGACTAGTTGCCTGAATACAAATGTCTAGACCCCCCGAGCAATATATTTGGATGACAAGCCCAAGCCACTGTCTGCGCTACACTTTATGTATTTCAATTGTCTAGCCATGCTTAGAAGCACACTCCCAGCTGCAGTGCAGACATACCCTGAAGAAGGCTTTACAGTCCACAGATTAGACTAAGTAGAGCTAAAGTTCATAAGATGCAAAACTATATTGTGTACAGCATTGTGTTTGGTCCTGTGTCAAGCACTGTCTCTGTTATGTATCTATCTCAGGTCTCCTGGTGAACAGCTCATTGGATCACACAGTTCCAATGAGTGAAATAATAAACTGATTTAGCATATCGTTACATTTGATCCTTGCTACTGTACTAGTTACATTTTGAATCAATATGATCATTTCCATTTAATTTCTCTTTAATAACAGGCCATCAGTACATTAGCTTGTCCAGTTTCTTTAATTTATTAATTGTAGCTGCTAGGTGGCTAGTAGGTCAAAAATTATAAACAAAAGTCAACAGCTATATAATCCAACCAGTATTTTGCTGTGCGGGAAAGCCACATCTTACTTGTCTAAAATAGATCATCCAGTCTGGGTTACAGTGATAAGTCATGTCATAGGGAGTTGTCAGATACAGAAGATGAAGGCAGCTCTCAAGAACCAGCCCCTGAAGCCCTTTTTTCAAATCTCTGTAGAGAGCATCACAATAGGCCAAATCTATAGACCCTAAAATAAAATTAGTATAAAGATACTAGTTTAGGTAACAGTAAGAGTTAAATATAATATACTGTATGTCTTACATAATTCTCCCTCTGTTCTTTCTTTAGGAGGCTTTTAATAGAGTCTGTATTTCAGTAACCAACATAATGCCATGGACTTCCAAATCTAATGTATTAAGCCAATAAGAAATGCATTTTACTACCCACAAAATGGCAACTCTTCATCAGGATGGCCCCCTGGAGTGTACAACAGAGGCCAAATATACTCAGTACTATTTGTATAAAAGAAAAAGCAGTTAAAATCAAGGGAGAAATGTAAGATCCTTGGTCTCTATTTTTAATGGGGTTGATATTTGACTATTATGACTTAGTAGACAAGACAGGAACATAGAAACTGTCATACTGGATCAGGCCAGAGGTCTTTCTAGCTCAGTGCTAAATGCTTCGGAAAACGATGTAAGAAGGTAGACAAGTGTAGACACTCTCCCACATTAGATCACATCCTGACATCAACAGAAAGATTGACTTAAATACTGAAACATGAGGTTTAATATAACTTCTACTATTTTTGTTATTAATTATAACTAGTCGGGAAATTCTTGATAGCCATATAAGTGTTCAACCCCTTTTTGAATCTTCTTAAATTCTTGGCTTCAACAATTTCCTTTAGCAACAAGTTCTGCAATTTAACTACATGTTGTGTGAAAAACCATGTGTCAGTTTTGAGCTTCCAACTTTTAATTTCATATCCTGCACTCCTGAATGGTAAAAAAAATCTCTGATCTAGCTTCTCAAAACTTGCATATACTTATATAATATCCCCTCTTTTTTATTTCTTTTCTAAGGTAGACAGTCCCAATCTTTTCACTCTTACTATGAGTACTACTTTGCACACAACATTCATGATGAAGCCACACACTGAAAATTTTATATAGGCATTAAGATAGGATTAATGAGGAATGTAGTGAAGACTAATATTCTTTGCTGTTTTGACCAGTAGCTGCACAAACCTTACTCTTCACTGAGCTGCCTATAGTGATGTCATGCCCCTTTCCTGAAAGGACAGAGTACATTTAGAAATCGGAAAAAGTGTGTTTTTCCTGCCAATGTGTGCTATTTTACATTTATACACCCCTTAGTTTGTCATATTATTGCCCATTCACCTAGCTTATTTAGGATTCTTTGAAGTTCCTCATTAAGCAACACAGAATCTACATTACAGAATCTGGGACATTATGCTGTTAATTTTTTGCCAAGATGAAAATGGATTGTTTCATCATACTGTTTACTTTCCTGTCCTCCTATCCACGTTTTGATCCATCATAACAGCTGTCCTAATACTTTGCCTCTCATCCTATGACTACATAACTTCTTTACTACCCTCTTTCTGAAGTCTAAATAGTTTATGTTCACCATTTTTCCACTGTCTACTAATATACAAACTGATTCAAAGAATTCTAAGACGTTAGTGAGACATGACTCTCCTTTACAATAACAATGCTAATTAAATCCTATCGTAAGTTTCCACGTGTTTTGTTATTTTGACTTTTTTCAGAAAGGAAATAAAGGTACACCTACACAGCACACTTATTTTAAAATAAGCTATTTTGGAATTTTCTCCCCCCAAAATAGCTTACTTTGAAATAGTATGTCTACACTACAGGGAAGCCTCAAAATTAGTCTGAGGCAGGCTTCCCTAATGTGGACATGCTACCTTGAATTAGAGCCACAGGAGGCACTTTTTCTGAATAATTACTTTGAATGGCCCTATGGAGGAGCTATTTTGAAATGGCAGCAGTGGAGCATAGTGTTATTTCTCGAGGAATGAGGTTCACAGATTTCAAAATAAGCTGTCAGTTATTTCAGAATTATTTTGAAATAACGGAATTGCTGTGTAGACAATCGCACTGTTATTCTAAAATAATGCTACTGTGTAGATGCACCCCAAGAGGTTGAAAAGGAAATAAGAGGTTGGATGAAAGTTTTGCTGAATGTGAAGAGAAAAGGGTCACATTTTTTTAAACACTATTGTAAAAAATGTATGACAAAAATGAAGAAACAACTCTCACCTTTGTAGGTAGCTTGACCCAACTGTGTGATCTCTAGATTACTTTGGGATTTCTGTTCCTTTTTAGAGATCATTTTTCCTTTAAGGAGTCCTTTTTCTATCAGGCATTCCAGTGCTTCTCTAGTTATATCTGAGAGGCTCTTTTCTTTAGACAGAAACTGTTGCTGAACACCAAACAACGTGCTGCACATAAAGTGGTAGATTTCTTCAGGGTTTCTTGCAATCTACAATATTTTAGTTTGTGATTGCAACATTATGTTTAAACAATCTGAACAGTGTTATGCGTAACATGATAGATAAATACCAACCTACAATCTTTGTCTAGCTGAAAACATGCTTATGAAGACATAGGGCAACACTTTTAATTTTATGTTGCTACAGAACCATGTGATACCTCCGTTACTACAGACATTCTGCCTGGGAGAGATTGATAAAACACTAAACACCCTCTTGTACTAACATTCCAAATTTTAGTGTATTCCTTTTTATTTGGGTGGAGGAAGGGTGTTAAGGAGCAAGTAATATTAGAACATGTTTAAAACCAATGCAGAAACAGAGCAGAAACCACTTGGGACTTTGCATTAGGAATTTTTTCCTTTATGTTTCAAAATGATTTAACAATTGAGTTAGCCAACACAAAGATGATCTCATAATCATTAGTGTAGACACGGACAAATTATGCTCAGCATTGTGCAAGCTAGTTGTGGTTTAATTCAAGGCCTTAGTGAATATTAACGTAACTGTTCTTCACCTTACTGAAACAAAATGATCCCAAGCAATACAACAACTCTGAATTCAGTTACTGTAAAGCTGTTCTGTGAGAAAAGCAATCCTATCAGTATATACAAGAAGTACAGTTAATCTGTATCAGCACTCCTAATATCAAAATGCATCTCTTTAATTGCTCACAAAAGAATTAAATTATTACCTTTAATCCAACCAAAGATAGGAGCAGACCTTGTAATCCCTTAGTGTATTCAACGAAGAGGCTGCTGTAACAGTTCTCCAAAGGACTGTTTATTAAATCCCGAACCTAAAAAACAAAGTAATTGCTATTTATACTGTGCATTCATAGAGTCTCCACAGGTGAAAATATTTCACTTTCAAAAGAATATCTTCAAGGTTTATTTTAAAATCAAGTTAATAAATAGGAAAATTGCTGGAGATAGCCAAGTTTTAGGACTGACCTTTAGAGTGATAAGCGCATGTGTCAGAGACTATGTATGCTGCAAAGAATACAGCTGGTCTCCAACGACAGGTCAGAAAAGGGCTCTGGCTGCCCTTATGATTGCAGAATATAAAGTAATTATTAGAAAGAGTCAAACAGTTGCACACACACACAAAAAGATTGCCCCAAACTTATTTGAAAGCAGCAAACAATTTAAATATCCCTCTCCCATCAACTTCTTTTGATGACTCAAACCACCACCTTTTTGTTTAAGTTACCAGATTTTTGTCTTTTTCTTGCACTATAAGAATACTTTCACCAGCACTGTCGATACCAGCTCGACCAGCTCTGCCAATCATCTGCTTATACTGGTTCTTCTTCAGAAACTCTGTAGCAATATAGGGAGCCCTTAAAATAACCCTAAGAAAAAAAAGAGGAGACTCTGAAAAAGCTACATTCTGTAGTAGGTGTACTAAAACATCAGTAAAGTTATATTAAACACCAGGCTCTCCAGAAGAGAAAAGTTAATATTTGCCTCACGATGCACAACTCATTGTTAATGAGAATTATGCATGCCTGTCAAACCAAAATCACACACAGCATATTTTTTTTGAAAATTAAGAGCAATATTGAGCATACTTAAATAATCTAGAAATAATATGGATAAAATATGAAGACGTGTCAAACTGAATTTTGTATCTTTTAGGGATTGTATCAGTCCCCATCACTATAGCACAGATTCGACCTCTATGGTCCAGATTTCCATATGGACTATGTGCAACATCTGCGGTCTGGCATCCCAAGGGTGCTCCCAGGCTGGAGCACTATTAGGGGAAAATCTGGGCCCCACGCTCAGCAACTACACCACAGTCCTCCCAAAGTTTCTGAAACTCAAGCTCAGGGGAGGGACGCTTGGGGAAAAGGCAGTGTGGCTGCTGAAACTTTTGACTAGGGAGCTCAGCCCCATAGCTGGCAGCGGCGCCCGAAAGCGCAGCCCTGCGGCTCGGTATGCTTCTGCAAGGGCTGTGCTCCTGACTCTGCCTGTGGGGCTTTGCAACCATCCTGCCTCTTCCTCAACCCCTACTCAGTCAAGGTCAGTCCCTCTGTTGCTGCTGCCACCCTGCAGGAGGCGACAGCATAGGGGACGCATCAACCCTCCCTGGTCTGGCGGATTCCCTGGTTCAGGGCTGGTCAGGTCCCAAAGGTACCAGACCAGAAGGTGCAAACCTGTAGATTCTAAGCACCTTATTAGCATTAAAAAAGCCAAACAAACAACTATGCCACCCGCCACTGTTCAGTCATTAAATTCTCAAACAAGCACCTTCGTACTTTCTCCCAGGCTGCCCTTTATATTTTGGAGGAGTTCGCCAAAAACATCTGCAAAACTCTCATTTTCATTCAAAACATACTTTCTCCACAAAAACAACTTGTTGATGGGTATGGCTGCTTGTGTGCCAAGACTACAGGTTTGCACACTGATCAATACTACTGTCTCACTATTGCTCTGTACCCCACAGTGAAGGGGCTCACCCTCTCGTGGGCGCCCCTTTGTGTCCAAGAGTGTGACTGCAACTTCTCTGCCCTGGCTGTCTCCTGGAGTGGAGGCATCTCAGATGGCTTTCTGGTTGGTTGCCTGGGACCAGGCTTCTTCTTACCTCCTTGCTGCGGCTGCTGGGAGTTGCAGGGGGGGACGGGACCCCACGCCTGCCCAGGGACCCTGTAAGTATCAGTTCAGTGCTAAGAGTCTCTGCTGTCCTCTGCTACCTTGATCTCTGGGCCACTTCCCCAGCTCTCTTTCCGTCCAGCTCTCTTTCTCAGGGGTTTGAGGCCGGGTTCTCATTGCACCCTGTCCAGGGTTCTGTAAAGTGTTGTAGTCACTTATTCCTAGTCTTCAGCTGCTGGACCTGCTTTCAACCAGGTCTGAAGTTGAGCTCACATTTAGAGCTGTCTGAGGTACTGCTGTCCTCCCAGTCGATCCCTAGATCTAGCTGCACCAAGCTCCAGTGAGGAACTGCCAGGCCCTGGCCTAACAGCTTCTTTATCAGCCTGCTGGGCCCTGATTGGCTGCTGGAGAAGCAGTCACTCTAGTCTGATTGGAGGAGCTATTTTCTGGTCTTCTCCCTGGGGCTAGGTTTGACAAGATCTCCAGCAGGGGGTGTTGGAAAGCGAGGTTACTCACCTTGGTGCAGTAACTGTCGTTCTTCGAGATGGTCCCTGTGGGTGCTCTACTGTAGGTGCAGGGTTTGTCCCAGCACCGCAGAACGGAGACTCTGAGTAGCAGTACTCGGCCAGACCACGCATGCGCAGCGGCATCTCGCAGAGTTTGCACTCTTTTCTGCACTTTCGCGGTCTGGCCCCTGCCAGTTCCTCAAAAGCTGCCTTGGAATCTGTGAACAGGAGAAAAAAAAAACGAGACAGACTCCGAAGCGGGGAGGAGGGCAGGTAGTGGAGCACCTACGGGGACCATCTCGAAGAACAACAATTACTGCACCAAGGTGAGTAACTTCGCTTTCTTCAAGTGGAGTCCCTGTGGGTGCTCCACTGTAGGTAACTAAGCAGCAGTACCCTCATGAGCTGGAAAGTGGGATACAGAGTCTCTGTTGTCTGCTGATGAGAGCACCGCTCATGCCACTGCAGCGTCCGAGAGCCTCTTTTGACGGATAGTATAGTGTTTAACAAAGGTGTCATGTGAAGACCACGTGGCTGCTCTGCAAATGTCTTTCAAAAAAATGCCTTTGAGAAAGTCTGTTAACACTGCCATTGCTTGTGTGGAATGTGCTTGGGGTTGTGTTGGGAGAAATAACCCCTTAGAAGCTGTGTTACACACGTGGTTATAAGTTTAGAAATATGCTGGGATGATAACGGTTGTCCCTTAGTTTTGTTGGCTAGAGACGATTAGGTGGTCGGGTTTCCTGAAACATCTTGTGCGGTTGATGTAAAGGGTGAGAGTTCTACAAATGTCCAATGTGTGAAGAGACATTTTTCATGGTGATGAGTGAGGCTTAGGGTAAAAAGATGGTAGGATAATAGGCTCGTTGATATGGAAGGATGAGAAAACTTTTGGTATCAATGCTGGATGAGGCCTTAGGACTCAAGGTTAAGGATAACGTAGGGCGGTGTTGCCATTAGTGCTGATAGCTCGCTGACTCTGCGTTCTGATGTAATTGCAAGGAGGAAAGCTAGTTTCATGGTTAGGGTGCGTAAAGGTATGGTAGCTAATGGTTCAAATGGTGGTATGGTTAGGGCACTCAAAACAATCTCCAGGTTCCATATTGGGGGAACGGATTTCCAAGGAGGACTTATATTTGATAGGCCTTTCATGAATCTCTTGGTTGTTGGGTAGGCGAAAAGGGAGGTTCCTTCGATAGGCTGTCTAAAGGCCGAGATCGCCGCTAGGTGAAGTCTGAGAAAAGCTAATGCTAGGCCTGTGTTTTTTAGATGTAGCATGTAATCGAGGACATGAAGGGGAGCGGACTAGGGGAGCAGTTGCTGAGAGGCACATCAGGAAACAAACCTTCGCCATTTTGAGAGCTAAGTACTTCTCGTTGTTTGCCGCCTACTGTGAATGAGTATACTCTGAGCCTGAGTAGAGCAGAGGGATTCGGCAGGGTTTAACCAACTAGGAGCCATGCCGTGAGTTGCAAAGTATTTGTGGCTGTTGTAGTGTCCCTTGATTCTGAGTGAGAAGGTTCGGAAGGGTTGGCAACTGGTATGGTCTGCATGGTAACATGCGCTGGAGGAATGGGAACCAGTGCTGAAGAGCCCATGCTGGTGCTATTAATATGACTGTGGCACCGTCCATTATTATCTTCTGCAGAACTTTTGGGGAGAATGCATAGAGGGGGGTGGGGAGAATGGTGACGAAGGGTATGGAGTATGCTGATTAGATTATTTCTAACACCCACCTGTCTGTGGTGACTGAGGCCCATTGGAGATAAAAGGGCCTCAGGTGGTGATGATATTGGTGACCTTGGTTGGTATTTGCGTTTGTCTGCGTACCCTCGACTGAGGCGTCAAACCTGCTGTTTGGTATTCATTGGGTCCTAGGTGCGATTCTCCTGGTTTCGACGCCTCTGAGGTCCCTGTCTGTTCCGTTGATGATCAAGAGCTCTCTGCTGGTTATGCCATTGTTGTCAAACGTAAGGGTAGTCATAGCGTCTCTGGTATGGAGGATAACGCCACTGTCTATACAGGGGGGGGGAGTACATACCCAGTGTCTGCCGTGTTGTGCGGGAATCTAGCACGCTATCAGTTTTTCAGAGAACAGCTTGTCCCTGTCGAAAGGCAAATCCTCAACTTTGGTCTGGAGGTATCTGGGGACTGCAGCTGATTGGAGGCAAGACGCTCGTCGCATCACTACCGCTGTGGCGGTGGATCTCGCTGCTGTGTCCGCTACGTCCATGGCTATCTGTAGGGCAGTTCTGGCTGATGTGTAGTCCTCCTGGACAACCGATTTGAGTATGGGCCGCTTTGCTTCCAGTAGATGGTCTAACACGGGTGTGAGTTTAGTGAAATTGTCAAATATGTGGTTAGAAAGGTGAGCTGTATAGTTCGCTATCCGGAGCATGAGTGTCGCAGATGTGGACACCTTCCTACCAAGTAAGTCCAGTCGCCTTGAGTCCTTGTCAGAGGTATTTCTGTATTGAGGAGCTTTCGATCTTTGGTGTGCTGCATCCACCATTAAAGAATTTGGTTGGGGATGGATAAAAAGGAACTCCATCCCCTTAGGTGGCACAAAATATTTTCTGTCTGCCCTTTTGCTAGCTGGTGGAGCAGAAGCCGGGGTCTGACATATCTCTTAAGCAACCTCCAGAATGGCTTCATCCAGTGGTATAGCGCCTTTTCCTCTGTGCTGTGGCTGAGGGTTTTTGAGGAGGTGGTGTTGTTTGTCCTTTATTTCATCGAGGTGTATTTCCTGGCTTATGGCTACCCTTTTGAAGAATTCTTGGAATTGACAAAGATTGTCCGGTGGGGAGATGTCTCCCAGGATTATAGCCTCATCTGGTCTGTGGGGGAAGTCTCCTGGGTTCGGTCCTCTGTGGTGGAAAGGTGCGTATCGTCCGGTTCCGTTGGTTGACATTGAGGAGAGGCAGGTTGGACCACTGGAGTGGGAGGGGCCAGAGTTGGGGACTGTCTGCAGTCACAATATGATCTTCCATGAGACGTAGAGCGGTAATAGTATGAGTGTAGAGAAGGCGAATAGTGGTGGTAGCGGTCGTCACGGTAATAGTCTTTCAAGAGGTGACCGATCAAAATAAGTGTACCTAGACTGTTCCCAGTGAGATGAACGATTCGACCGGGGTGAGTGGGAGTGAGCATATGAGGCTCTAGATGATGCTGGAGACATAGGATAACGGCTATGATGACGATGAGGATGATGATGAGTCATAGCAGCCGCTAGAAATGGTGAAGGTAGCCTTTGACTTGGAGAGCGTGGGGATCAGTGCTGGCATGAGTCATGTAATGTAGGGGACCTTGGTGCTGATGAAGATGGCAACGGTGCCAGTGAAAAGAGTAGTGACTGGGAGCGTGAGCAGCTTCAGCACCAATAGGGACTCAGTGTAGTGCCAGGCGCATACAGCATCAGTGCTATTGGGGTCTGTGTCGGAGTGGGCGATGCCATATTGCACACTCTGTACCGGTGGTGAGCCCGGTGCCGCCAGCAATGATGATACTCTCGGCACAGAGGATACAACCGGTGCCAATGTAGACCTCGGTGCTGGTGCCGGTCTCGGCAATTTCTTTCTTTGACACCGTAGGACCCTTCGGACATGGTTTTGAAGTACCTGACATCCCGGGCTTGTCTCCCGAACTGACTGTGCTCTGTGTAGAAACTGGAAGAGATCTCGTAGGTGATGCCCTGTGCTTCTTAGATGTTGTCGTAGTAGGGGAAGAAGCCCTCTGTTTTTGAGGCTGCCCGGAGGAGGCCGTGCTTCCAGAGGTTTCTGGCTGAAGCGTCTTATAAAATAAAATCATACGGAGCCTCATCTCCCTGTCCCGTCAGATCCTCGCACTTAATTTTAAGCAATGCGAGCATTTCTGTGGGACATGGGCTTCTCTGAGACAGCGAATGCAACAGGAATGGCCATCTGAGGCAGGCATTGGCTCTCGACAAGTGTCGCATTTCTTAAACCCTGAAGGGGACGGCATTTTTTTAAAAGGGGTAACTAGGTAGATCTTAATTATGTACACTACGAACTATGGAATAACTTGAGGGAGAGAAGTATAGCGGGACTATAACTTGGTTACCAACAAGGAAATTTTTTTTTTTTAAACTAGGGTAGTAACGAGAGGGATATTTGGAAGTAAAGAGAAGAAGAAAAACTAGGAAAGGAACGAGCTTACGCAGGCGTAGAGGAAGAAGTTGAGGAGAGCAGTTTGCTCCATCTGCAGCCTGAGGCGGTTGAGAGGAAGTGGCTGGGACCGGACTGCGTGAGCACAGAAAAAAGAGCACGAATGCTGTGAGACGCCACTGCGCATGCGTGGTCCAGCCGAGTACTTCTACTCAAGAGTCTCCACTCTACGGCACCAGGGCAAGCCCAGCACCTACAGTGGAGCACCCATGGGGACTCTACTCGAAGAACTAGTCCACCCGGTCAAACCGTCCATCTGTTTGTCTTTAGCCATTTGCTGTCTCATTCTACAGCTGGATTATAAGCACCTTAGGGAAGGTGAAGTCTTTTTCTTATGTTTGTATAGCATCTAGTTCTTATGCATGGCCCGGTGCTAGAGTAGTACAAATTATAAACACTACCACAATGTCATAAAAGGCTTTCACAGACAACTCGTTCGTTGCCTTACCTGCATCTTTATGCTATCCCATCTCCTATAACAGTCTATATTTTTAAAATACTGATTTGATATAATATGGCATTCACCTCAACAAACAATTTGGACTTCTAGCTACACTCTACAAAGCTTTATTTAAATTGAGAATACAGTGCAATAGGAGAAATATTTTAAATACTAATTACTAGGATATTCCATCGACTGTCAAATAAAGGACAAAAATGAGCTTATTTCCAAGCCCCTAGACCTCCCAGAGTAATAACTATTTAGAAAGGCTATTTCTAAAGAATTCTACATAGAAATAAAGCCAAAAATAACATTTAGTCACATTCTAATTATATTCAATAATGAAAATCTAACAAACAAGATTAAAATGCCAACTCTCTCCTAGAACACAGAATTCCTATATAAAATATTAAAGGAGCCAAATCTGGTATTTACTTGCCAGATTATTCAGTGGCAAGTGTATAAATAAACTATGCCCCTACACATACACTAAAACACAAACATTATGGTTTAAATAATGCAATTTAAAAGCTAAGTCAGCTTGAGGACAGAAGACTTACAAAAGTGAATTAAAATTAGTTTCAGATATCATACATGCTATGAGTTCCCTGCCATTTTTTGTAGTTTTACAACCACATTCTTCTTTAAAAATATTTTTCTTTTCCCTGATTACCACGTGAAAAACCCACACACATAGGGAAAAGAGATTGCTTACAAAACACTGAAAAATGCACAAAGAAAAATTGGAATCAATTTTTATTCTTTGATCTCTTTCAGTTGTGATAGGTAGTTTACTATTATGGTAGCATTACTATCAATAACCAACTTATCCATGAAAATGTTATTTTAAAAGTTAGTTTTGGATAAACCCCTTTGTCTAAAGTAAGCAAGAGGCTGAGCACATTGAGAAACAATGTTAATATCCTTTCAGAAAGTTTAAGTGTACCATTTCAGAATGGCAAGACAATAATAAAACCATAATATTTTACATTCATGAATATCATTGCATTTATTGGAAACAAATACTGAATTAATGCATCAGCATTTTACATAAAAACAAGTCATTTGGACATACTACTGTAATCACCACATGACCTGAAACACAGAGAGTCTAACCAAACAGATACCTTCGAGGCTATATTTTAATATTTTTGCATTGTTTATGTTTGTCAATAATTTCTCCAAATAAAAGGACTATTTTTCAGTAATTGCACTAAGAAAACTGTCTAAAAATAGCACTCCTTACTCAGTGATTTTATATAAATGTTCTCAGTTTATATGTAAAGTGATGGTTTTCTTAACTGCAAGCTCTGTAGATTCCACCTGAAAGCCAAGTGTTCTTGCTGTCATCATTCTAAGTAACAGATTCTGCAACTTAAACTCTGCCCTCAGTTATGCATGTGTAAACATCTGATTTTGTCCTACAATTTAGTTACAATTCTCTTAATTATACTTGAGGCAAAATACAGTAAAACTCCATTGGTCCAGCATCTGACGGTCCAGCACTCCTGATGGTCCGGCACCATCAGGAACCCGGAAGTGCTCCGCAGCCAGACCATTGGAGCTGCTCTGCCTCCAGCTTCCCCTATTCAGCCGCTGCTAAAACTGACCAGCGGCTGAATCGGGGAAGCCGGAGGCAGAGCAGCTGGGGCGCTGCAGGGTAGGTCCCCTAGCGCTGCCCCTGGGGGCTGCGGGACCAACCAGGCAGCACCACAGGCGTCCCCAATTCAGCCGCTGCTGAAATTGACCAGCGGCTGATTCCGGGAAGCCCGGGGCAGAGCTGCTCTGCCTCAGGCTTCCTGGAGTCAGCTGCTGATCAGTATCAACAACGTCTGACTTGGGGACGCCTGAGGTAGAGCAGCTGGGGTGCTGCCGGGTTGATCCAGTAGCGCCAAGGAGTGGCGCTGCGGGACCAACCCAGCAGCACCCCAGCTGCTCTGCCCCAGGCATCCCCAAGAGCAGCTGGGGTGCTGCCTGGTTGGTCTCGCCGCGCCAAGGGTCGGCATTACCCCGACCAACCCGACAGCACTCCAGCTGCTCTGCCCCAGGCGTCTCCGATTCAGCCGCTGCTGGTCAGTTTCAGCAGCGGCTGAATCAGGGACGCTTGGGGCAGAGCTGGACTATCGGAAGGGGGGGGGGCTATGAGGGATCTGGGGTGGCACCCCCCCCCAGATCCCTCATAGCTCCCCCTTCCAATGGTCCAGCATATCTGATAATCCGGCACCCCCTGGATCCCAAAGGTGCCGGATTATCGGAAGTTTACTGTAGAATGCAATTTGATTGTTCAGAAAGATACTGGCTCAGCAGGATTCCCAGGAACAAAAAGCAGAGAAACTCCTATTTGAAGTCAGCAGATATAATTAACAAAACACCAGGAGAACTACAGAGCAGATTGTGCCATTTTTAATCTCTACTCAGAATGGAGCCACATCATCATACTGACATCTCCAACCTTAGACAACGCAGCAGTTTTGACACATGATTTAAATGAACCCATACAATTACTTTTGCATGACTAACCTTCGAGCTGGCAGGTTGACTCCAGCAGCTAAAGTAGATGTGCAAGTAAGAAGGCACAGGACACCTGCTGAATAAGCCTCCTCTATATGTTTCCTTTCGTCACTGGTGAGGCCACTGTGATGGTAGGCAATACCAAATGGAATGGTTCGCTTTAGAACAGGACAGAGATGTCCCTTACCAATATTCTTCAATTCCTTAATAAGATCATGTTTCTCATTTTCCCTGTGATTTCTATATTCCCTTAGGAGGGTGAAGGAGGGGGCAAATAAAGAAAATAAGCACCTTTAATATTTATATTTTGACAGTGAAATTACATGAAAAGAAAAGGATACACCTAATTCGTTCCTGACCATTCTCCAGTCCTACATCAAGAATATGTTCATCTCAAACTCTGAAGTCCAGAAAACATTTTCTAGTGTTTCTAATATTATTTACCAAAATGAGAAATATTAGTCAGCAGCAAAAAATTAACTTCTAGTATGTAAAAAAAAAACCAAAACAAAACCACATAACCAAAACCCAGAAGAGCTCAAGATTACTGTGTTTTATTTCAAATGCATTGAGATGAGGGAAGAGAATGATGCAAACTTCCTTCAAGTCTAGTAATAGTACAGATTCTTTTCCTCATAGACAGCAACCAAAATGATGGGAATAGCAACCAGCTAGAGACTTCATTTTTCATTATCTATTTTGTTATACACTCCTTTTCAATGTGTATCTGATGATTAAGTATCATGTAAATTCACAAAAAGATAATCTCTATAGGCTTTTTTAAATTACATGAATCTGAGCATACATTGATTGTTAACTTTTTATGTAATTAATAATGAAAGATATTCAACTTAAAAAATTCCAACTTCTTGTTTGCATCTTACACTCACAGCACATGTACCCAAACACAAAGAGCTGCTTAACAGACTACTGTTAGGCATGATCAAGAAGAGAACCACTGAGAGCAGGAATGGTAAAAAGGACAGTTACCTGTTTGGTAACTGGTGGCTTAGAGATGCATTGCTCATATCCATTTCAAGTTTGGTATGTGTGCTCGCCATAAGCACCGGTGCTGGAAGGTTTTCCATCAGTTGTATCCAAAATTCTTTTTAAGCTGCATGGCAGCACAGCCCCACAGCTGCTTAATGAGCCCGGCCCAGTCATAGGCTCAGGACTCTCACATTCAGCTGCTTGGTTGGGGGAGGGGCATTTCTCCCTCAGTGAGGGCAGCAGCTCCCTTCTGAGGACAGAGCAGTGAGTTTCTCCTAGCCTATAGGGACACGTGCCCTCCCTTTTGTTTCCAGGTGTTTTCAAGTGTTTTCCCTAAAACCTCTGTGGAAAAGTACAAAATTCAAGATGGATTCCAGCATCAGGTGACATGAACACATGTATTTGAAGCACATCTGCAGGAAGAGTTCTTCCCCACTCCACTGTCTCTTGCTAATGGGCTATTAGCTCTTTGTCTATCTTTTTCAATGTTTCTGATGGGCTGGTAATAAGGTTTTCCCAACACGAACACACTGATAATAAATCTTCAGTTAACATTACTAATTTCAGATACAGAAATGGTACAAGCATAAGAATGGAATATACACATTTAGCAGATTACAAGCTTGGCAATGACATGTTACATGAAATATTTTGAATAAAAGCATATTCAAGGTAAGCCAGATTCCTGTTCATGGGAGGAGGGGGTCATACTCTAGGGATCAGGATCACACCGAGGGTACGTCTAGACTACAGGCTTTTGTCGACAAAGCTTCTGTCGACAAAGAACGTCTAGACTACAGCAAGCCGCTTTGTCAACATGAGAGCGTAGACGCAAAGGACAGTGTAGATGCAATAACGCCTTCTGTCGATAGAACCCTGTTGACAAAAGGTATTATTCCTCGTAAAATGAGGTTTACTGCCGTCGACAAAACTGCCAAGTTCTGTCGACGTTATGTCAACAGAACTCAGCGGTAGTGTAGACGCAGGTAAAGTTTTGTCGACAAAACCATGTAGTATAGACACACCCCAAGACTGACAAAGTGCCTTGGTCTTGGCTGCGCTGGCCGTAGAGTGATGATCCACTGCTTTAAGATCCCAGTGATGGCATTTAACAGATGTTATCCTGGAGAATGATGCCGAACACTTTCTGACTGATGCCATGAAGGTGAACAGCAGTGGGAATGTGAATTGAGCCGTGATGTTAAGCATTGGTGCTGGAAGGGAACGAGGTGCCCTTTGTGGGTTCAGGTTCACCTCCAGTTCATTCCTGGACGTTGTGAGAGAGTAATTAACGTCTGCTGGGCCTCTTTTTCTTTTGCAGGAGAGATGAACTTTCATCATTCCAATGGAGATACCAGCCAGAGACTCCTCACTGAAGTTGCAGTACTATGCGCCGAGTCTGAACATGACCTCCTGACTCTATTATCAGAGTTTTAAGGATAATGTCTCGTTCCTTTTTAGTGAGGCTTGAAGCTTTTACAAATACAACACCTATAGCTTATGTGAGTCTTCCTAGACACCATAAACAATTGGTGTGGGAATCATCAACCGCCTAAGTTTCTTATACCAGTCGCTGTTGTTAAACCCCAAGGCGTGGGGCATGCCCTAACCCAGGGGTTCCCAACCTGGGGTACGCATACCCCCAGGGGGTACAAGAAGCTTGTCAAGGGGGTACAGGGAATATTTGGTAAATAACTAGATCAGTGGTCCCCAACCTTTGGAGGTTGCCGGGCGCCAGGGGGCGTGGCCGTTTGCGCGCCGGGCGCCAGGGGGCGTGGCCGTTTGCCCGCCGGGCGCCAGGGGGCGTGGCCGTTTGCCCGCCGGGCGCCAGGGGGCGGGGACACTTGCGCCCCGGGGGCGGCCCCCCCCAAAGCCGCATGCCTGGGGCCGGCGCTCCCCCCGCCCAGCTCCGCGCGCCCGGGGCCGGTGCTCCCCCCGCCCAGCTCCGCGCGCCCGGGGCCGGCGCTCCCCCCGCCCAGCTCCGCGCTCCCGGGACCGGCGCTCCCCCTGCCCAGCTCCGCGCTCCCGGGGCCGGCGCTCTCCCCGCCATGCACCCAGTGCAAGGCCAGCCCCGAGCACCTGGCGGGCGCATGGAAATGCACCGTGTTGGGGACCACGGAACTAGATTATCCTAATTGAAATATTCCAAAAGTAGTAGTGTTAGTGAAAAAAGTTGTGGATTCTAGAGTCTAGAATTTATTTCCTTTCATATTGAATAGGGGGTGGGAAGGTTTACTAAAAGCCAAGGGAGTACGGGGACTGAAAAAGGTAGGGAACCACTGCTCTAACCCAAGTTCAGTGTTCTAGGGACTGTAATGCACTAAGGGAAGAATACGAACTATTTACAACAGAAAGGAACTGAAGGTGATGGTGGGGGGAGCCTGTGGTTCCCCTCATACTGTACCATACCACCACCACTCTAGGGGGCATCAGAGATGGTCACCTACGTGTACCACAGAGGGAAAAAAATTCCAGCACTGGCACATGTGGCAAGTACACACACCTAACATGGAACGGATATAAGCGAGTACTCAAAGAAAAACAGAAAGTGCTGTTACTTACACAGAACAGCATGAAGATGTGAATTCCATAGATAGTCTCTAAAAGAACTTTGCTATTTTCCTTCTTTTCTCCCCAGTTCTTTGTTTTTTTTTAACTGATTATTGAAAAATTGTATTTTAGTGCTTAATTTTGTTTTAAATAAAAAATTGACTCTGAAACAGGGGCATTCCCTTCAAGATACCCTAGAATTCAATTTGCCCAGGGTAAGTTAATTTTATTTTTGTTTCTGGTCAGGCAAGTATATTTTTTCATCATCATTACTACCATCACCATTGGAAAAGGAAGCAATTACCTCTTTTAGCACAAAAACTGAACAGTCACGGCTGATTTGGTATTTCAGGTGTACTCTAAAAATAGTATTAAGAGAAACATACTTGTTCAGGTACTTGCATATCATTTCAGCTACATTTTCACAGTTTTTTTTGGTCGGACAAAAGACAAGACAGGAATAATTTGGAATGACTTCTGCCACCAAGGCAATAAGATGGTCAGGGTCCATCTTCTGCAGATTACTAGAATACTGAAATAAAAGTGAAAAAAAAAGCATTACCACACATCTGCACATGCCTTCACGCACATAAAATTTATTCTGCACACATATGGAAAAAAAAAGAGAGCCCATTGGTTGTAGGCATAGCAACCTAGAATCAAGAATCAGTACCTTCCTTATCATGCACATCACATCTGAGTACTCAAGTATATTAGGCTCCAAACTGACCTACTTTAATGGTTAGAGCAGACTGAACAAGATTTCCAGAAACCCAGCAGTCATAAGCCAACATGAAAGAGAACAATCTCTCCCATTACAATAATGCAGGGGAAATGCCCTAGTGCAAAAGCCTATCACTCATTTCCAGCTGTTGAGAAGCAAGAGGATGCTAGAATACCTACCAACGTGGTTTTTCAGGAGCTTGCTTTTAGGCTTTACTTTTTGTATCAACTTCTGGTTAGAGATCTGAAGTTTTCAAGCACCTCACTCCCCCAGTCAGAGGGGAAAAAATTATCTCCCTTCTTTTCTTCTATATAGCTAGGAACGAAATTAAAATCTAAAAAAAATCCTCAAGTTAGCATTTGGCCTGTAGAGACCATTTTTCCATAGATATTATTACCCTTTATCATCTATTATATATTTTGAACAGTGAGTTTTTGTGAAAAATAAAGTCATACTTCGCAATTACCTACAGATACCAAATATTGCATAAACAATCCTGCCACTTAAATTAGCTGAATGCACTACTTTTTAAACCAGAATATGCTGGTTTCAAAAATCATTTTATCGGGAAAAGAGTCAGTACTATAATGATTAGAGTTCATCAAAACATTTGCTAACAAAATTAAAATTGAGTTGTTTATTCAACTGACATTTTAGTGCAAAGAAAATTTTACTGAGACAAATCACAAAATAATTCAAATTAGTAATAGAAAGAATAATGGAAGCTTTATGAGTTTCTGATTCAAATTGACTATGTATGGTAATTATGCAATAAAATGAATAATGTTTGAAGCTGAAATCCTACAGGTTTAAAAGTGTTTTTACTTCTCTTTTGCAAGCACATTAATAAAAAATTCTACTACATATATTTAATTTCTTGAATTTTCCTATAATCTACGCAAAATTACTTTGCCTAGTCAACAATGGGCCTCATCTACTAGTACTTTATATTTATGAACCAACTAGAAAATGTACCTGCCATTGCTCGGGTCCTTAACTCAAATAAGTTTTGTTTTTCTTCATTTAAATCATAGCTCTGAGATGGCGCTGTGGGGTTCAATATACAAGCTGCCTCAGGGAGAGAGGACAAGCCCAGCCCTCTGTAACCACAGTAGCTTGGGGCCAGGTGAGAAGCAACTGTCCATGGACACTGCAGCTGCAGCAGGCCCAACCGGGGGAGGGGTGCATTTCCCCCAGCTCGGGAACAGATACACGCAAATAGACACACACTTTCTGAAATATATAGTAAGTAGTTGTCCCTTTCTTCACTCCTGCCCCTTGATGACCCAATGGAGTTACAGCTGTCACGATCCCCATCTTTTGCCCCTTGTTGCCCCCCATGGTCATTCTACACTATAATGTCCTCTTTCCAGACCCCTCCCTTTCCATTTTATGAGGAACAATTGAATTCCATAGACATCCCATTATCCTGCTAAAACAAGGTAAGGGGTTGGTTGTAAGTTATAAAAGGAAGCTTCATGCCAAATCTGATGGCCCTAGCTCTTACCATTCATATGTGCTGCTGATTCTAAAACAAGGAGGAAAAGGGACAGATAGATGGGGGTAGGTAGAGACACAGCTACGTAGAAAAAGCGCGGCACATGGAACGTTTCCTTTCTAAGTTACAGGTTTGAACTGAGTCAAGGGTTCTTGAGCAAACAGACTCACAGACAGATGGACAGACACACATTTCTAAAACATAAGATGATAATTCCTAAGAAAACCTTAATTTACCTTATTTTTTTCAAATCACCTTTGTAAGAATATTGTATACATAAATAAACAAGAAGTTTCATACACATATCTGCATTACCTTGAAATTAAGAAGACGTGAAAAAGTAAGGCCATTCTCTGCTTTGTCGTCAACTTCATAGATACCATCTCGTATTTTAACATACTCCTTTAATTCTACCTGAGTTGGTTAAAGAAATGATATATTAACATTAGTCAAAATACTGTCTGCATCACTACAAATTTTAAACTAAGAGATCTCTTGGAAATACATTTCCAAACTCCAAAAGACAAAGGACCATTCTTATTTCCACACTCAAGGACTGTTCTTACCTCTAAGAATTCATTACCTCAAGAAATGCACAACCCTCTTATAAAGTGGTAATGTACACCTTGGCTGATCCCTGAGCTTCAGGGTAGGTGGCCAGATAACTTGCTTTCAGTTTTGCTTGCTATTTCATCTAATATTAGTTATCTTGAGGGGAATCAAAACTAAGTATCACTCTGAATTGCAACAATATAAGTTAAATATAATTTGTACTAGCGGCGAGGAGTCCTGTGGCACCTTATAGACTAACTGAAGTGTAGGAGCATAAGCTTTCGTGGGCAAAGACCCACTTCGTCAGATGCATCTTGCATCTGACAAAGTGGGTCTTTGCCCACGAAAGCTTATGCTCCTACACTTCAGTTAGTCTATAAGGTGCCACAGGACTCCTCGCCGCTTTTGCAGATTCAGACTAATATGGCTACCCCTCTGATACTTGATAATTTGTAGTGTGTGTCAATTCCACTGCTGCCACCTAGCTTTCAGAAAATAAATGTGATTTGTCCCTGGAAACCTAGACAATCCAAAACAACGAAAGACATCTTTTTAATTCTCAAAACACAGAAACACTTTTGTAAATATCAGACTGTACACTCTCCCCTCTCCTCCCCCCCAGACATATGGAAAAAAAAAGTAAGAAATTTGAGCCCCAAAGTTGTGTTTTGTTTTTTTAAGTAACCAAAGCAACTGATAAAAAGAGCTCAGAATAAAAGTGCTTCTTGATCACAAAGAAGGGCTGGGCTATTTACAGAATTTGGAAAGGTGACAACACAATTAAAGCAGTATAATCCCCAAGTGCAGACAGTTATACTGGTATAAAAAGGCATTTAAATTTATGGAAATAAGCTGCATAGATACAAACACCTTTATACCAGTATTAGAGTGTCTGCACTTGGGGGTTATACTGCTTTACCAGTGTTGGTACAAAAAGTGTGTTGAAAGCTCAAAGTGTGAAACTAAGTCATTTTTAACTCTAAAAATGTTAAGCAATAATTTACCCTAGTCTTGAACACGTACTGGTCTAAAATTATTAGTGTAATACTCCGCTTGCAGGAACTGCTGCAGGTCTCCAACATTATTTAAAGTTGCACTCATTCCAATGATCTGAGTAGTTTCTACAAAAAATAGAAAAGTAAATGTTGACTACATGTCTAAGCTTGAAACTAAATATTTATTTTTAGAAGACACAAAATGTTAAAAATGTTACAAGATATAGCATGTATAAAAACAACAAAATTCAGTGTCTAGGCAGCAATTTTATGTCACTTTTTTTTAAAAAAGGAAAGGAAGCTAGAAAAGGTGCAGACATACCTATTTCAATGCCAGTTATCATAATACTAGCAAAGTTCTAGTTAACAATGAATACATGTTAACACAATAGTTGCCATAACATACCCAACTGTTGTTAACCCAACCTAATTTTGTTAAGAGAAAATTTAAGGGAAGAAGAAACTTTACTACCTGTGGCAGAATTAAAGCTTTCACAGTGGTCACTGGTGAGACCATTAAGTAAGGCTTTAATTTGGCAGTTCTGAAGATTCTCAATGAAACACTTGAACTGTTCACAGTCACAACCATCCATTGGCACTCAACTTGTGCGTGTCAAGAGATACAAATGCATTTTTTAAATCCATGAAGGTAATGGAATTTAAGAGCCACATTACAAAGCAGTCTTAGCCATTGTTTTATGACACAGAGGGCTTAAGACTAACTCAAACTGTCCTGCCTTTCATATAGCCTCTTGTAGCGTAAAGGCAACCAAACAGCTCAAAAAAGAAAAAGCAACAAACACAAGAGCCTTTCAGTGTAAGTTAAAGCTCCAGCAGGATCTAGAAGATTGTGACAAGAAGCAAGTTTTAAAAGTAGGTACCCATGAACTAAGAGTTATCTGCTGCTAACCTTAGAGAGAGAGCTTCAAGGCCTTGATGGGTTATGATATGGAAGGCCTTAATTGTCATTAGACAGGAGAGAAAGTGGTATCTTCTAAATAACTGGGTCACTGACAACACATATTTAGAGTTCTTGAATTTTATTCAAAACGCCCAAGTAACCATTAGTGCCCCACTTGAAGAGCACATGGCTCGATGTTCTCATCCACTCCTCCCACTGACAAGGCAGGTTGTTGTATTCTGCATCAGCTGAAGACTGCAGATGCCCATCATGTTTCAGTTGCATTGTGAGACAAAAGACATGGCAATACTGTGGCAAAGTCTGTATTCAAAAAGGAAGTCTCTGGGCTAGTCACAGACAGATCACAGAAAAAGGCATTCTAAGATATTTATTTACGCAATAGGAATGTTAAATTTTGATTAATCAGCTAACAGAGTAGTTGATGGAATTTTCTCTGTAGGTGCTTCAGCACCCAAGTATGCATGGAGTCAGGGCTTACATGCCAAGATTCTCTCTATGCAGTGCATAATGTTTCAGTGTTTCCCAAGGCCTTTATATAAACATTTAACAGGAAGGGTCTGAAATCACTCTTGAGGGAAGAGTTCACAACACACTGGAATTTCCCAGAGATGAAGGAAGGGAACTACTACAGGGCCACCTCATGTATGGCAAGCTCTACAAATAAGGAACAAATAATCACAGTGATCCATGGTGAAATACATTATTACATAGCAGATTTAAAAGTTGTATAACTTGAGATAAATCTAAAGTTGTTACTTTACAAGTTTTTTAAAAAAAGGCAACTGTAGTAATGATGCAGGAAGTGCTTACTGCTGGTGTAGAGAATTTTTGCAAGAATCATTTCCAGTGTAGCTCCACGACTCCCTTCACCAAGCATGTGCAACTTCAGGGGAAAAAAGAGAAATGAAGTATGTTAAATTAGTTACTGACATAGCTGTATTTCCAAATACAAATCTGCGCACCAAACAAATCCCAAATGTTTTTAATACAATAAATCCTTTGATTAAATCTGGTGTATTTTGACTCTATAGCTCCCTCCAAAAATGTCATCTCACTAAAAAATGCACTTTTGGAGTGGAGAGGAAGAATGAAGAAAAAAGTAGATTTAATAACACATATCTGTGTTTAACAAAAGGCTTGCTTTCCATTAAACTAAACAACAGACTCAGGGATGGCACTTCCTGGCAGGAAATACTCAATGCAGTAAATTCTAATTGGATAATAAAAAATTCTGTACATCTATTACAGAGATCAAAGTGTGCTTTAGACCACTAGGGGTCCAGGATCCCCAGGGGAACAATAAGCAAGTTTCAGGGACTCCACCAAATATGACTGGGGTTAGACTCGCTAAGGACAGAAAGCCAAATGGGACTGTGGCCTGGGGTCCTAAGTACCACCACCCAGGGCTAAGATGAAGTCTGAGCAAATTAACTTCATGATGCCTCCTGCGGCATGGGGCCACAGGCAACTGTCCTACTTGCTACCCCCAGCTTTTATGTACAGAAAAATAACTGCTATGGCTCAGCTAAGCCAGGAAATTTTATAGCACATTGGGGGGGGGGGGGGGTTAACCAGAAAGAAAAGGGTTACAAATGCCTGCTTTAGAAGACTGTGCTGGCCTTTTTGTAACAATTAATGACAGTATAGCAATCACACAAATCAGCACTTAATGTTTTCTTCACAAAAACTTTTACCCGTTTTAACATTTTAAAAATGAGACCCTTCAACTTGAGTGATGTTGTTGGTAGTTACATGGGGCTGGATTGGCACCTTGCAAACTAGCCTAAGGGGAAGGGAAGCACATAGCTACACTATTCTAGAAGGAGAGGGGGGAATAGAGTTCTCACTTTGGCCTACACTCCAAAATTAAGACTCACCTAGCTATGCCACTCAGGGTTGTGAAAAAATGTAACGTCCTGAGCGCTGTAATTAGGTCATCCTAATCCCAAAGATAGATACATCTAGATCAAAGGAACAGTCCTGTCAACATAGCTACCACAATTAATCCACCTCTCCAAGAGGCATCTGTAGAAGAAACTGTTCCATCAACAAAGGAAGCTGCACTGTTACAGGTTAGCAGACATATCCTCTGTCAAATGTGACTAGTGCTATTCCTTTACCATCTTAGATGCTACAAACGGACTCCCAGGAAATCATGTGATCAAAAGCAGTTAATATCATACACAGAAACATGTTCAGTCTAGTTAAAGGATCAGTAAAATACATTCAGTGGAAGCAGTTAAAGATAGTTTTAGATCATTAATATTGGCCTACTATTTTTAGGAAGACATCTCAGTGATGACTGAGCTATTAAATTATCAAAAACACCAATCCCAAATGAGCAATAATGCTCAAGAAAAACCGTATATACTTTCCAAGTCGCCAAGCAATAGGTTTGTGTTACAGTATCTGTGAAAAACTTTACAATAGTTTGTTAGCACTTTATAGACAAAACATGCAGATGGTATCATGAGCTTTCGTGGGCACAGCCCACTTCTTCAGAAGACTGGAGTTTTGAGTTTAGGATGTCCAGACCCAAAATAAATAGGGGAGAAGGGGGAAAGGAGGAGGAAAAAAATGGAAGGGGAGGCCGGGAAACAAGAGGAAGAGGGTATGTAAATATCAAAGGGAAACCAAACAGGTAAAACTGGTAATCTAAAAGCACCTAAAAATTGGATAGTTAAAAGAAGCAGATATGGATCAGAGGATTTATAATGGGGACATGAAAGTGTAATCGATAAGCCTTTGCTGTATCAGAGGCAGTAGCGTGGGAGAAGGGGTGGGAGCCAGGCTCAAACATGTAACCACTGAAAATTACGAAACCCCCCCCCCCACATTTTAACATCCCTAATTTATACAGTTTTAAATTGTGTATTTTTCTTGTAACTATTTTGTAAATAAAACAACAACATATCTACTAGTAACCTGTTGCAAGTTATATAACAAACCTCATCTACTACGACTAAACCCAGGTCACTAACTCTTCCTGTTTCAATCAAGGAGTTCACTAGGCTGTGTCCTTTCTCTATAGTAGCAATGTACAGTGATTTCTTCATTCTCCTTTTGATTGGAGGAAATCTTCCTTTACTTCCTGCATATTCTTCAATCAAGAAGCCTAGCTCTATTCCAAAACTTGATAAGGCCCAAACCTACAATACAATAGTATATAAAAAGAATATATTAGTTGAAAAGTAAATTAATGTTCATATTTAATTACTTTGATCCTGCAGATAACTTTATGCAGAGGTAATTTCAAGTTTGAGGCCAGAAAATGTATATTTTATGCAATAATACAGCTGACAATAAGAATTATTACTTGAACAAAGGACTACCGTGAAATCAAAGCATATAACTGACAAAAATATTTAAGTACAGTACTTAAGCCTTTCATGTATTGACATTTTTCAAACCAGTGACAAAATATTTAATCTGTTCTCCATAACATAGCTGTCTAATGTAACTAATAAGTGAATTATCTTTTTTTCCCAAGATTATTTAAATGTTAACATGGATTTTAGAACCGACTTTGATTTGAAGATATAACATTCCAAAAGCTCAATGCAAAGCCAATTTTTCACATCTTTGTTATAGTGGATGTCCTTTATAGCCAATGTACATTTCATCACAAAAATAGTTTGACAGCCTCTAAACTGAATTAGAAAAACTATTTTTTAAAAAATTTCCAGGCTGATATTTATTCAAGACTATATTCATCAGAACTGTTCTACGTTTTAACAGAGAGCTTAAAATATTTACAGTTAATTTTCCAACACCAGTAAAAAAAAAAACGCATATATAAAAAGTAATATTCACTTCAGAATAATAAAGAAACCAAAACACTATTTCCACACCTTTTCTTGGACAATAGCCACATATGGCAGAACCATTAAAACATCTTTCTGTCTGCAGAGTAATTCTTGAAGAATTAAAATTTCAGCTACAAGTGTTTTTCCACCACTGGTTGGCAATGAATATATTAAGTTCTTTCTTTGCTGCAGAGATTCTAATGTTAAGCAAGTGTGCTGCCACTCTGTAAAATTAAAAGAAAAATTATTTTGCCCTCTACCAGTGAAAGCCCTTTTTAGATGATAAAGTACTGAACATTTCTGTTTATCCATCTTTCCAATCTTTCTTCTTGTACAGAAAAAAATATTTTAAATATACTATATATAGACAGCTCCATTCTGCATACTTTTATTAAAGCTCATACAGCAACATCCTGCCATTCAGATTACTTAGATGGTTAAACATATTTCAGAGGGAGAAATTAAAAACAGCGTCCTCAAGCACAGTTGGGCAAACTCTTTTTGATTAGTAGTTTTATTTGCCAAAATATACAGCTTTGTATGACCTGAAACTATTTAAGAATTAGTCTTCAGTTTGTGAAATACAATTTTTTTGATTAAGTGAAAAGCTATGCTTTGGTAATGTTTAAAAGAACCATTAGATCAACCTACACAATCTTAATTCCACCCACGTATCATCACTTGCACATCTTTAAAACCCAGCAGACAATCTTGCATGTAAACTACGTATATCTTCAGGAGTCACAGAACAGGACAATACATCAGCGGGTTTACTGAACATGACATTACCTTTGATACAAATACAATCTCAAAGCAGTTGGCAAAGCCTCTCTCAGCTTTCCAAGTGAAGATAGGACTGCCAAACTGAGAAATTAGTGTTTTTATTCTTTAGATACAACAGAAGTTGAGGTGATTTGGATTAGAGATGTAAAATACTGTTTGATTAACCAGTTAATCATAGTGTTTAACTGGTTAACTGTTTAAAAGGGGGCCCGGTGGAGGGGCTGGAACACACCCCTCCCCGCAGCTGGAGCAGCTCTCAGGCTGTGGTCAGGGGGCTTCTCCCAGATACTAATTAACCATTACCTGTAAGCATGACCCAATAAGGGTGATGCTTACTGGTCAACTGGTTACCCATTCACAGTCCCTAACGTGGATGAGAACTTCTTAGCCACTATATTTTCTGTTGACCAAGTAATTCGATCTTACCATAAAACAAAAACAGGAACCTACAGCTTTAAGTACCTACAGTGATGTAACTTTAGTCTTCTTACAAGCTATATACAAATACTAAGAAAAATAACCTTCCAGAATTTCTTAACAAAAGTGATAAATAGAAACCTTCTCTCTCCTGCAACTCACTTCAACTACGATTTTAGTAAGACTTTATTGTGCTTTTAAGTCCTCAAAAAAAAAATCTCTCACAATTAACGCTTAAGGTAGATGTGAAACAGAATTACCATTGACATTTTTTAATATTGAGAAAAAAATTTAACAGTGACTTTAAGTTTCCTTGCTTTCCACTTCTTGAGCTGCAGCATTCTTTGAGGGGTTTTACCTTAATTTTAACTAAGTACACAAATTCTAACACCACCCAACAATCTTAGGGTCCAGAAACTTAAAATAGAAATTTTGTTTCCATAAATACATGATGAAAAAGTTGGATCAATTCACTGGAAATATTATACCCACTAATCCATGAACAAACAACTGATTTTTTTTAAACAAAAATTTTATGGATATTACCATAAAGTTTCTCAATTCCTCGGAAGCGGACTAAGAGATCTTTAACTTTACTGGGTAACCCATAAAATGGGCCAATGTCAACAGAAGACGTTTCAATGGTTTTCTTGGCAACACAAATTTCTTCTGACAGAACAGCTTCTTTGAGCTGTTTAGTTCTAGAAAATTGTGGAGTCTGAGCCTTGGCATTTCCAGTCATAGTATTTTTGAGGTGATCTTTGAGACTCTGTCTTTTACTCAGGCTGGATGTGGTGCTTGGGGACAATACATTATTTATTTTGTTGTGTTCTGCATTATGGGGACAAGACTGATTCAACATTTTATCAAGGCAAAAATTCATGTCTTTACCACGCTCTTTTGTATCTGATGGTTTTCTAGAATCAACTGAGGTCTTACTCATTTCCTGAAAATATAGAAGCTGTGAAGATGGCAACTCTTCTGAAATACAGTCTCCAGAGTCTAGAGCCCTGTTCTCTTGTTCATTTGTGGTCCTCCAGAAATTACTCCCTTCTTCAGTTTTGAAGCCTGTACCATTTCCTGCAGCAGAAAAAACTAGTTCCATGCTTTTGGCATTTTGTAACTGAAGATCCTCAAACATGGGCTCTGAAACAGCTTGGTCTTCCTTGTTTTTAGTATATGAAGTCATGTCAATAGATTGAATACATTCTTGCTCCATATTATCAACTTGAGCTAACAAAGAATCATTTCCAGAAAAGCTGTCATAGTCACCAAACATGTCCTCTTCACTGTCATTATTATACTGCCAAAAAAAGAAAAAAAAAGAAGAGTATATTTATGAATATTCAACAGCAAATGGGAGGCTGACTCAAATGCTGACAGGTTTATATCTGAAACATCAGACCCAAAAACATAGTTAAACCAGTGATAGAAATGTAGCCGTGTTAGTCTGGGGTAGTTGAAGCTAAATGCAGGACAATGTAGCACTTTAAAGACTAGCAAGATGGTTTATTAGATGATGAGCTTTCGTGAGGAAGTGGGTCTGGCCCACGAAAGCTCATCATCTAATAAACCATCTTGTTAGTCTTTAAAGTGCTACATTGTCCTGCATAGTTAAACCAGATTGCAATTTCATGAGCAACTTAAAATAATTTAAAAATGTAACCGAGTAAACGCAAAAAATCCTAGTGGTTACATGTGCTGCAGTATAAAGCTTAAATAAGCTTTACACGGCAAAGCCCACAGGGAAGCCTCCTCAGGAGCGGGGCTGGCAGCCCCTACAGCATGCCACTCGGGCTGGGCCCACCACAAACACAGGCTGCTCTGGCCGGCCCCGCAGGGCTGAATCAGTCGTTTGTTCAGAGTAGGTAGGGGGCGCTGCTCCAAGCCTCTACCAGTTAACTGGAACCGATAAGCCTCACTCAATAAGGGTGGGCCTTACCAGTTAATCGTTTAAGCATTTACATCCCTATTTAACTGTGCACTTCATTTTATTTGTGAAAGGGAATAGCTGGGATTTTTAAAAGAACTAAAGCGACTTGTGCTCCTGAACTACTAAGACCTGGTCTACATTCAGATTTCATACTTACTACTTCAGTGCTAATTATATTAGTACAATACAACATCAAAAAGCTGCATAAACTTTTAAAATCATTTTGTACATGGTGGCCCTGGGCATTCTGCAGACAAGGACTGTTCTGGCCCAGCCAGAGTAGCCTCTGCCTGTGGTCCTCCCCTCCTCCCTTGAATTGGTTAAACAAGACTTTAACCAGTTAACCAGTTAAGTGGGATTTTACACCCCTACACTGGACCTAAGTTGTTACCACATAAGAAAGTGACCTTACACTCATTGTGGACATGTTTGTAAACACAAATTAGGTAGCTAATAAAACAAAAACAAAAATAACACCAGTATACAAATCTATGCCCACACCTCAAATTCTGTTTTCAATTTTGGAAGCCGGTCTCAAAAAAGATATATTAGAATTAAAAAAGGTGCAGAGAAGGGCAACAGTTAGTGGTATAGCACTGCACAACTTCCAGAGGATAAATGTTAAAAGACTGGGATTTGTCAGTTTAGAAAAGAGGCAATTAAGAGGGCATATGAAAGGTCTATAAAATCATGAATAGTGGGAAGGAAATGAATAAGGAAATATTACTTACTCCTTTACATATCACAAGAAATAGGGTCACTCAATGAAATTAATAATGATTTTAAACAAATACAAGAAAGTACTTCTTCACCTGTGGAAGCCAGAACCATACTGGGTTCAAAAAAGAACAGGATACATTCAGAGAAGCTAGCTCTGTTTGTGGCTATTAGAGTTGTCCCTACACCAGTGGTCTCCAACCTTTTTAAGCATGAGATCACTTTTTGAATTTAAGTGCAGTCCAAGATCTACCTCAAATATAAATACCCTTGTCCCGCCTCCCTCCTGTCCCTTCTCTGAAGCCCCACCCCTGCTCACTCCATCCTCCCTCTCTTGCCCATCCTTCCTCACTTTCATCAGGCTAGCGCAGAGGGTTGAGATACAGGCTCTGGTCTTGGATGAAGGGATCTGGAGTGCGAGAGGGGCTCTGAGCAGCTCTTGGGGCAAGCAGTTGGGATGTAGGAAGGGGTTCTAGGTGCAGGCTCTGGGACATGTCTAGGGTAAGAGTTCAAGCTGGGGACTCCAGCAGGACCCTGCCTATCTCAGGTGGCTCCTGGGTGGTGGTGCAGTGGGGCTAAGGCAGGCTCACCCCTGCCCTGGCCCTATACCACTCTCAAAAGCAACCAGCAAATTTTCTGCATCCCAAGTCCTGTTGTGCCCCCCTCTCTGCTCTGCGGAGAAAGGATACAGAGTGAGAAGGGGCACCTTGACATGAGCATCTTCCTCTCCCTTCCCTGCGCCAGGGGAAGGGGCAGCTCCAAGGCAAAGGGCAGGAGATGTGCAGCAGTGGGGGGAGGGGCAGCGGAAGCCACTTGAGAGCCTCTTGGCCAAACCCGTCAGGGTCACCTGCCAGAGGCTCCAAGATCCACCAGTAGATCCCGGTCTACGGGTTGGCGACCGCTGCCCTACACCACCCCGGCAGTGGGTGTGACCCAGAACCTCTCACTTCCGAGAGAAGGGAGGGGCGGAGGAGACTCTTGATCCCCCCCCCCCCGCGCTAGCTAGGACAGGACACTGGGCCACAGGGCCCCCTGCTCTTCCGCGCCAGCCGCCCACAACCCTACGGGGGCGACTGGCTTGAAGCGGCAGCTCCCAACGGCTTCCGCAGTCCCACCCCGCCTCCCAGGGGGGAGCCCTCAGGCGGCCCGCACCTCGGGGCTGGCGGGGGCGGGCTGCAGCTCCTGCCCGGCCCCAGGACTCGCTCTTTTCCGGGCTGGCGGGGAGCGGGCTCGGTCCCGGCTCCTCTTGCGGGCCGAGACGGGGCGGCTCTTCCTGCGCACCACGGGGCCGCTCCCCTCCATGCCGCGCCGCTCAGGCGCCGGTCAGGTGCGGCCCAGGGGCGCCAGGCCTCTGGAACCGGGAAACGCCGCCGGCGGCGCGGGAGTCGGCAGCGGCGGCGGCGCCATCAGAGTGTGTGGGGATGGGGGGGAGGGGCCGCAGCTCCTCTCGGCACGCGGCTCGCCTAACCCAGGTAGCCTCTAGCTTCCCAACCGTCACCCGGCAGCAGGAAGTCCCGCCTCCGTTCCATCGTCATTTCCGTTCTGTAACCAACCAGTACATAGAAAAGTCACAGGAGAACGAAGACATCCCGCGACGCTCGCGTTCCCATTGGCTGCCTTGAGGGTGAGCTGCTCTCTGATTGGGGGGCGTCGTTATTTGTTGCGCTTAGAAGGCGACGCCACCTGCGCGCGAATGCGGGGGGGAAGATTTGCGCAGGCGCGCGTTAGCGTGACCCGCTCAGTGCGCCGGCAGGTGCTAGACGGGTACCGTGAAGGGCCAATTGGCCGGGCGATGGCGGCCACTCGACTGGGTTTGTCCCGGCGCTGGGGCGGGCTGCAGCAGGTTCTGGCAGCGGGCAAAGGAGCCGGGGCCCCCCGCGCGGGTGAGAAGGGCCGGGGCTGTACCTGGAGCCTGTGGCCCGGTGTCCGCGCTTGGCTCGGGTCTCCCGCAGGAGGCAGGCGGGGGGGGGGGCTCCCCGCGCTGCGATCCCGTCTGCGGAGCCGGGGAGTCCCCCCTGCGCCACCGGCCCTGCCAAGTGCGGGGGGGGGGGAGGGTCCGTCTGCCGCCTCCCTGCCGCCTCCAGGGCGGTGCTGCGGGTTCCACTCCGGGGTCCCGCCCCACGGGCGTGTCGGGTTCGTATCCCCCGTTTCTCCCCGGGGAGGGGCCGCAGCTCTCCGCTCACGCTGGAAATGGTTCCGCATGGGTGTGTTGAGCGGCCGTGCTTTTGACGTGTGTAACCATCGTTTTTATTCCAGCAGCAGCAGCAGCAGGGTTGTGGCGAAGGGGATATAGTTCGCAGCAGGAACAGGTGTCCTGCGAAGCGGATCTGGTAAGAGGCTCCAACTTGACACCTTTTTTTAGTTGATTAAGCTTACAGTGCTGAGGAAAAACAGCTTTTTTAAAGCATGAGTATATCCAGGGGAAAATTCTGTGCCCAAAAACCCACCCCTGCTGTATTCTGCATATTTCATTTGTTAAAATAAGGTATAATCATGCCCGTTCCAATTAGTTAATTTTATTTCAAAATACTTGTCAAAAGATATGTCTGTAACAATGAAACAGACAGAAACAATGAAAAAAAGTCAGGAAATGTTCGTGTAATTCATTTACATTACAATACAGAAACCTATTTTCTGCACCTCTCAAAAGCAGTGGAAAAGGCTTGGGGGGAATCAGAGGTAATCAAAGTGCTCAATAGAGGGTGAAAATAATTGGTGGAGGGCTGTTAGGTGAGGATGGGATAAATATAGAACAATCTTGGGTGGGGGGGAGAGGGATTGTTAGGGAATTGAGGATCCTGCTTCATGCAGACCCCATAGCGTGGCTTCTCTCATTCAGTCAGCCACATTTATCCCTGTTGGCATGTGTCCCGGTGCCACCATTCAATCACTTTTCCCCCCCCATCCCAATGTTCCCCCACTCAGCAACCTCCTCAGCTTCACCTCCCCTTCCCTTAATGCAGTCACATTCAAACTTCCTTCATGTAAATTCTAGGGGAGCATCCTTACACTTCAAAGGTGGAGGCGTCATATCGACTAATTGAGTAGTGGATGCAAAATGCATCAACTATTCGATTACTCATAATTTAACATCCCTAATCTCTACTCTTAACCTATGTTAGTCCGTGAAGCAAAGTTCAGGGTTTCCAACATGAAACCACCTCTAATGGCATGTGCCATTGCTAAGTCTTAAAAAAAAATCTTCACTTTAATTTCACAGAGTATTTTTGTGTTCCAATGAAATCAAGAAGCAGAATGTTGTCTTGTGTGTATGGCCACTTAATTTATGTCCCATTGTAGAAGAATTTAAAAAAGCAGTTAAACTACTTCTTATTTCAGCCAGTTCAAATGGAAAACCCCTATAAGGATCCTCCTAAAAGATGTGTCTTGTGTGGAATAAATGTAGACTACAAGAATGTACAGGTGAGATTCTTTACAATATGAATTTGTGCAGTGATTGTCTGAGGGCAATTGTTTAGTCAGTTTTATTTGTGGGGAAGTTGCTATTGAGGCAGGTCAAACCAGGGAAAAATGGGACTAAAGGGATTAAATTCTAGAAAAGGATATGAAGTTGGGGTGGGGAGAGAAACACTCCCCACTTGCTTGTTCTCTTTGCACTGGCTGCAGGAAATGGTGAAACTGCAGATCAGAGGTAAATTGACCATCAGTTTTGCTTCCTTGCTTTTTATGGCACTGCTGGAGGAAGTATTTAGAGTACTAGTACGATTTTAATGGTGATAAGCATAGTATACAAACTTAAGACTGATGCTGTAAGACTCTCCACAAGAGGCAGAAAGTTAAAACAGTGATCAGTTGAACTATGCTTTCTGGGTGACTAGAAGAATGAAGTCTTATATACAGAATATTTTTGGTCTCCTAGAGGAAATGCTTGTGACAGGGTTTGGTGGATGAGGTATGGTATTCTGAAGAGTGAAAAGCTTAATGGTACTAGCTTGTAGGGGACTTTAGTTTTCATTTGACTGCAAATGTAATAAATAAAAAACTTCCTTGATGAAATTTGTTTTGCAAAAAGGGAATAACTGTTTTTCAGCTCTTTGAAATACTTGGGGCTTTAACTTTCAGAAGTGCTGAGCACTCATTACTGTTATGAAGATTAATGGGAGTTCTCTGAAAAGTCATGTCCTAGAAATGCCTCTAAAGCTAGTAGATGGTTCTGGCCTTAATATGAGAGTCAGTTTTTGATGTATAATGATGATAGTAACCCTAGGAGATGAGGGGCTAACTTAATTTTTTTAATACGCATAAAGAACTAAAATGAGTGCTGAGAAAATAATGTACAAGGTTTTCAAATTCTGGTTTAAAAGCCAGTAAGTTGTTTGAAGTGAATAAAGTTATAAGCAGTAATCCCTGTAAAATGAGCGCTTAGGCCGCCACCCAAGAGAGATTCGGGTGCTCCCCAACTGATTGGCAGCATGTCCACATTACCCACAGCCGGCAGCATATGTTTCTACTGGTGGTGCACATCTGCATTTGCCTTAGTATACTTTACAGAACTGATTCTGCCCATAGATGAAAAAAGTTAGAGGGCACACTGGTTATAATCTCTGTGCGCTATGGCAAATCAGTGTCGTAATACAATTTTTTTAAAGCATTTAAAGTTACCGGTTTTCAAGAATACTTATTGAGCCTTTTGATTTTTCAATAGCTTCTGTCCCAGTTTGTTTCACCATATACTGGTCGCATTTACGGCAGACACATAACAGGTATTTAAGCTGTAGTCTTAATGTTTATTTAACAAGTAATCTTTATCCTAGTAAAATATTTACTTAAAGCTAATATTAAAATTTAGTATTTTATATTAATTTTAGTGGTAACAGTTCTATCAACTATGAAAACATTGAATAATATGACATGAATATTTTCATGACTAGGAATTCAAACAGTTGAATCATACTTAATATATTCTAATGGTTTGTGTAATCCTAGTTAGGATTTTTTTAAAAAGGCTTCTAGGAATCCCTAGAAACTAACCTAATTACTGAGTCTACTATTTGGATACCTGAAATAAGATTCTAAAACCTGTTTTTACAGGGTTGTGTGGGAAGAAACAGAAAGAAATTACAAAAGCCATTAAAAGAGCTCATGTAATTGGTAAGCATAGCTGTAAACTAGTTTTTGTAGACACAATTATTTATTTAAAAAACTTATTAAAACAGTATTAATTTCTTGCAGGATTTATGCCAGTTGTGTACAAGGATCCAACATTTCTTAATGACCCCAAAATTTGTGATATCAGACATCCGGAGTAAGTTATGTAAATTGTGCAGAAAACAATAAAATTATTTTATGATGTTTATGTGCTCATTACTACCAGAACCTTTACTTCAGTAATAGGCTACTAACAATTTTAGAACTGATGTTCAGGTCATTTATATTCTTATCCAAAATGCTTGGCATTCCAGCTAACACATTATACACCAAAATGAGTAACAGAATTGAGCACTCAAAGGGGAGAGAATAAACTTCTCAAAACACTGATTTCCTGCATTAGAATCTGGTCTTAAAATGCTGCAGGACCCTACTTCTTACCATATCTCCAATAGCTTTCTGAGTTTGAAGTAAAAGAGAATATGGAATTAAACTTGCTCATCACAGGAGCCATTTGCAAGTAAAACCCAAAGGGAAAAAACTTGTCAGAATACAAGAGAGCAAGTGATTAGAGCAAGACACAGCAACATTTGCTGTTAACTAGGGATGTTAAGTAGTGATTAATTTGCTAGTCGAGTAGTTGATGGAATTTCCATTGACTACTGGACTAGTTAATAAGCACTTCTGCTTTCCGCCTTTGAAATGTACATGTGCCAGGAGAGGGGAGCTTGTGCATTTCAAACTTGGAACCCACATGGTGTCCAGGGCCAGCAGGAAGTCCTGCTTACTCCGTGCTCACACAGGCGCTTCCACTTTGAAATGCACAAGAGCCCCCACTGGGGACTCTTGTACATTTTAAAGCAGCAGTGCCATGCAGAACCCACGGTGCTGTTGCTTTGAAATGCCATGTGGTGCCCAGGGTCAGCTGCTCTACTCTGCATTTCAAAGCAGCCACCACCACCCAGAGTGCAAGAACAGCTGTGGAGTCCCCAGCTGATCCTGGGCTACATGCGGTGCTGGTGCTTTGAAATGCTGCAAGGAGCCTGATGCCAGGCTCTCCATGGCAAAGTGGCACTGCCGCACAGAGCAGCTGACCACAGGCTCCATGTGGTGATGCTGCTGCTTTTAAGTGCCTCCTCTTCTCCCCCTGCTGCTGCCTCTATCTGATGGAGGCAGCAAGGGGGGAGAAGTGATTAGTCGACTATCCTTTACACCCCTATTGTTAACATTGCAGATCCAAATACCAAGTTGTTCTGCCACTAGATGCAGTTGCTGCTGAGGAAAGCCTAAATGTATTTGCCTTCAGCAATAGACTAACATTTTAAGTGACCTATTTTAAAAAGACATGGTACAGTACATCCCAACTGACAGTTGCAGCAGCTCTAAGTTTTTAATGTTTGTACTTTACTACTATTCTTCCTATTGTGAGCCCTGAGAGAAAGGGAATGCAGAGAGAGGAAATGTAATCTGGACTCAGCTTTACATTTTCCAAATAAGACACCTCCACTTTAAAAAACCTGTTTTACATTTTTTTAACAAAATGATGCATTGGTTTAGCCCTAGTATAAACTGATGAAATATAGTTGATGTGTTGGCAGTAGTTTTTTGGTGCAGCAGTAGTCACCCTGAGGAAAATCCTATACTTGGCCCAAAGGGTTAGAAAGTTGGCGATTGTGGATATTCATTACTGTCCTTAACTTCTTCCAGAGTTTCTTCATCTGTTTCAGTACCACTCATTGTAAGCTTTTCTTCTTGGTCTCTGTAGTCTTGGTCCCCTTTAAGTAACTTCTGGTGAGGTTGTAATGAGCGTGATTTCTTGAATGTTTTTCTTCCAGCTGTAGTCACACTAGCTTTGCGCTTGGTTATCTGCTTTGTTCCAGCTTCAGGAAAGTCACTGTCTTCTTGCATTAGAGTCAGTTTGTCCATTACATTTATTTTGTGGTCAGTGTTACAGCAGTGTTTAGAAATCTGCCTGCCTTTTAAGGACACAATGCAGGTCTGAAGTCCAGAATTTGGGAAAAATGTTTGTAAAGCTTGACAAAGGAAAACATTCTCCGTTGGTTCAGCTGAATCACTTTTGTTCTCTCCTGAATAATAGAAAAAATAAGAATTTCAAACTAGCCTTTCTAGTATTCTCATTAGTGTTCACTTGCCTTTTTGTTTTAGATTTGGGATTGCTTAATGTGCAGAATAGTCTTCTTCATTTCTATATGTTACCAGTGTAGACCTCTCTACTGTATATATACATTAATTATGATTAGCAAACAGCCTCCTTTCAAGAAAAGGTATCAAGTTTCCCTTTTGACTAGTAGCTAGAAAGTAATAGTGGCTAGACAAAAATACAAACTCTTTTTAGATCACATGCATGAAAAATTCAATGGTTATCAAATTATTTTTGATAGAATGAAGATTATTGCTAGTAGTGAGTGGAGTCATATGTAATATTGTATCTAGTGGCACACTTCTGAGATTGCAATTGTACAGACTACTCACTAATGTAGACTCTAGAATTAAATCCATGTGATGTGGTTTTTAGACCAGACTGAATTTAGTGGGAAAGGGACAGCTGAAATGTGAGGCTTACCTTAATGTTCTTATGGCTTGCCCCAAGGAAATGTCATTCATGAATAGTTCTATTATGTATTTTCATATCTGTTTTTGCCACAATCCCATATTTCCATGGAAAGGCTTGATAATCTTTCTTCTATTACCTGAAGTTTGTGTCTGCTCCTTTTTTCTTTTTATTTCTTGTTTTAGTTGATCCACTTCTGCTAGGAGTTTCTCTACTGATCGTTCACTGCCTTCTACTTTAGAACATAACTTCTGCAAGAGAGGTCAATTGTACTGAACATTCAATTGTTATTAAATCAGTCTTTTATAGACTTATTTCTGTGTTCCAGATAACTTTAAGGATGTCATGAAATGTAACACATACAAGGTCCAATATTACAAAAAGCATACAAAACAACATTGACGGTATAGTTTGAGCTGCAAGATTATTACTGAATCGGCAATTAGGTAGAAAATACTTAGGAAATCTTCTATTTTATCTATAATCCTAGACATTTGCTACAGTATAGTCTCCTATTTCATACAGTGTACTTTTAAACTCAAGAATGGGACTTTATATCCTTTTGGAGGCAAGTTTACATTCTCCCATCAGGCTTACTTTAAATACCACTTAATGTTTCCTGTCTTTTCCTTAGCTTAATTTCACGTTATTACTCTTAGTTCTATCACTTTTAACAACTGAATCCACTTGAAAAGTGACCCTAACATTGATTTGTAACACCCCTCAGGCCTGAAAGACTATTTATAGCCAAATAACTTTCAATAACTATTTCAAGAAAATGATGTACACTCTCATGTTTTATTGAAGTCTGTAAGTTACATCAGTGGTATTCCTTCTTCCACTATTTTTCATCTGAATTAAAGCACATCCAAACTTCTATTTAATCTTGAAAGATTCAGTTGCTTGTTTTTGTGCTCAAAACCTATACCTTATGGCCTTAGTAAGAGTAAAGTTGTCTTTATTCAGTATTTAAAAGAAAGTGCTTCCCCCTTGGGATGTAAGCGAGTAGTTGACTACTCGCATCCCCCGCCCTTGCTGCCTCTGTGTCAGAGGCATCAAGGGTGAGGGGAACAGCAGGCAGTGCTGGGTGGAGCTAGCTTAAAAGCTGGTTTCCCCCCCCCCCCCCCCAACACCATCTCCATGGTGTCACCTGCCCCCTCCTCCTCCCACTGCTGCCTCTTTCAGAGGCAGCAGCCCATTTGCAGCCAGCCCCAGCAGTCTGCAAACAGGGCTGCTAGACTTGGTTCAGTCCAGGCTCACTCTGGGTCCAGGAGCTACCCCCACTGTGGCTCTGCGGTTTAAATGTAGTAAGAGCTGGGTGTGTAGGCAGCCTGGCTCCTGCATTTAAACTAGAGGCACAGCAGGAGTAGGTCCCAGACTAGTTGGTTACACAATTAGTGTAACTACACAATTAGCCTCTTAACATCTTTACTTTTCCCGAAGCCCTTCAATTCTGATGTTTAAAATCATGGTAGTACTTAAAAATTTCTAGTAGTTTAGTAAACTATCTTGTTCCTGTCTGACTCTTGAGTTAGTCAAGCTAGAAACTCTGGATGATTTAAATTTAAATTCTCCTGTTTTAAAAACCACTATTTATAATCCATATTCCTTCCAAATAGCTTTACTTCCTACTTTTTTCTCAAGACCAGTTTTCAAAAATTAATGCACTAGTTCATGAATTTTAAAAACTGAGATTGCAGGTTCATTACCAGCTAAGAAGCAACCTTTTTTTTAAAATATACCTACAAAAGTCTTATTGGATACATCCAACACATCCATGATTTTGTGTTGGTATCACCAAATGAAAGCTTTGATGTGATTCATTGGTTGGCATTTGTTAGTCATAATCAGGTGGAGGGACTCTTAGAAGACTGAACACATTAAGTTTCACTAAAGCTAGTTGTGCTACAGAAACCTTAATTTCTTTAATGTAACTCAGTTTTGGAAGGCACACATTTATGGGGAGAAGAAACTAAGACAAGATTTGAAGTGGAGTAAGAGAAGGCACCCTTCTTCCAAGCCTTACAGCAGTCAGTCTCTCTCTACCCCTCTCTCTCCCACCCTCCCAAAACAACAAAACTTTGTAGAAGAGATCTTGAGTTTCTACTGGTCTGGGGAGGGAGATATCTGTCAGTTCTACATAAGGACAAGCTATGGCAGACTCACAATGAACATCCTACTAGAATCCACATTGTCCCTTTTCAGCAGATGAGGGAAGGAAAGGATTTACCTTCTTTGATATTACCCTGTGATTTAGCGGACTGTCTCTTCTGCAAAAGCCCTTCATCTTTTGTTTCAGGTACATTTTCCAGCCCAGCATATAAGTCAAATTCTTCACTGTCATTATTTCTAATTATCCAAGTAGTTATGCAAAAATCTAGCATTTCTGTTGACTTGTGTGTCTGTCTTATAGGAAATCTTTTTTTCCATCTCTTGTATATTTGCATATTTCTGCACAAGACAGCTTCAGTCTAATTCTCATGTACAGTCATACCACTTTACTTCATGGTGGCAGTACAAAAGGACCTTGAGGGAGGAGCAAATTATGTTTACACTCACTTTAAAATTTCTTTGTGCTGTTAGATGGGTGTTAAATTGCCTTAGTGCAAGGCTACTCAATATGTGCCCCATGGCCCATTTGTTTGTGGCTCGCGGTGTGGTTTAGGTTTATGCAGGGCTCAACACGTGGCCTATGTATGGGATCCTTTGAACAGGGTCTCCACTGGGAACATACTCCACAACTGCTAGTCAATATAATGGTCTTCTGTTGATGTGCGTTTTAGTAGTTAAATTCCTGGACTGTCATTCCATTCCATTCGGGTGGAAATCAGGTAAATATTGCATTTTATTAATATCAGCAGAACTGACTTAAATGGGGCCTGTGTGTTGTGTAGTCTTGCCTTAATCTTTGTATTCATATCCATCAGTGTGAAAGAAGCTATTTGCATATATATATTTGCATGTATGTGCAACTACACTTAAGTTGCAGCCCTTGGCATGCACTGAGAGTATCATTGTGGTCCTCAGGGCTTCCAATGTCAAGTAGCCCTGCCTTAGTGTAAATCAGGGTTTCCCAACTTATGGGTCAGGACCCAAATATGGGTTGCCATTACATTTCAAAAGGGTCACCAGGTGGCTCTTAAGGAGCCATTCACATTTTTTGAATTGCTCTGGGTCACCAAGTCTTCCTGAATTGTCAAAAATGGGTCCTCATATGGAAAAGGTTGGGAACTGCTTCTGTAAATGATAATCAGGACCTCTTGGGTAAATATTTGACTTGTTGGCAGTGCTACCTTGAACATTTACAATCAAACATATATGCTTTTCTGAAATGGAATGACCTACCTTCAATTCCTCCTGCAAGGTGGCATACATTTCATTAATCTTATGAACCTCTTTTAGTGATCCATCTTCATAAAAAAATTCAGACCTTTAAATACAAACAGAAACCAATGTAGAATTACACTTAATTATGCATACGTAACAACTTATGCTTAACAGACATTCTTTTGTACACTGAAGTCTAACTTGCATGTCTAAAAAAACGAGGAGTCCTGTGGCACCTGAAAGACTTACAGATTTATTTGCGCTTTCATATGTCCAACACCATAAAAACTTATACTCAAATAAATGTACTTTGTAAGGTGCCACAGGATTCCTTGGTTTTGCAGATACAGACTAACGCTGCTACCCCTTTGCCAGATGTCTACCACAGTCATAATTCCTTAAGCGTAACAGGTATTCAACGAACAATGATGGATAATGGCTTTTATTTGTGTTAAAATATAGGTTTCTAGACTCCAAGACTAAATCATTAGCAGACATCAAAAATACCAGCAGGATGAAAAATAAGCAGGATTATTGACTTGTTTGGCCTCCAAAGGGAAATAATTAGCCTTCACTCCCATTTAAACCACTCCAAGGGTTTTAGTCTAGTCTTCCTCTGTAAGCTCTTCAAGCAAGGGTTCTGTCTCTGTATTGTAAAGTCCCATGTAAATGTATAATAGGGTAGGGTTGCATACTTTAGAATATATAAGTTTTTAGGGTTTCTTTACTGATGGTGTACCATCTCAGTATTAACTGGTGATTAACAAACAGTACACCTTCCGTGGGGAGATTATACTTGTCTCTTAAATAAGATGGTTTTATCCTCTCCTCAGATCCAGAATCTGTGGTAAAAGGGTTAGATAACACACATACAAGTCAATAACCTAACTCCATTTCTGTGCATTGGTTAGTAGCAGAGATTCTCAGACTAAAGGGAACAAAGGCATGCAGCAGGGACCATACCGATGGTTCTACACTTTTTTCCCCAGAAGTGCAGGACCTCTGGCTGAATGATAGCTGCTGGTGCCACTGCTGCCAGGATTGGATGGCAGTTCTGGCTGTCCCTAACAGAAGCAACTGTGGAGGGCCTTCTGACTCCACTGATGGTAGCCTCAGCTGCTCCCCTCATGTGCAGAGCAGGCATGCTGCAACTCTGGACCTGTGTATTGGTAAGGATTGGGGACAACTTGGTAGCAACAGGGGTTTCTTCCTTTCATTCAAATGCAGTAGTGAGCTAAGTGTGGGGGCTGCAAGTCTGGAGACTGTTGTCTCTCTTCCTCCCCCCTCCTCCCCAGGCCAATTAGACTGCTTATCAGGGTCTCAGGAAGTCAGACAAGAACAGTGTGCTGGAGAGGGAGCTGGAAGAATGCAGGGAAGGAGAGAGTAGTGCAGGATGGACCTTATTGCAAGAACAGGCTGAGATAGGTATTAAGGTCCAGGGCAGGGAGCTGAGCAGAGTGGCACATAAGGGGATAAAGCAGAGCAGTGCACAGGAAAATGGCTGAGTCTCTTGTGTAGGGGAATAGTACAATGTACGGGAGCACAATGCCAAATTGCTGCATGAAACATCATACCAGCCACTTGCAGAATCAAACATTAAAAGACTGGAGATTGCCTCTCAGTAAAGGATATAGTCTCCATTCTAAGAATATTTCATAGTAAAGAATTGTCTAGCAAGTGATTACTACACAGTTGCACGATATATTGGTTGTATTTCCAGCTCTCCTACAGACTCGAATGACTTTGGACTAATCATTTAGTTTGTTTCCCCAAATGTGACATTGGAATCAGCATATACTTTATAGTTGTGATAAGATGCTTAATTTGTTAGCATGTATAATCATTGTCAAATCCTCACAAGGTGATAGAGCAAAGTTATAAAGGAAAAACTCTTTATTTGACCCACATTAGATTTGTAAAAGCAGGAGTTATAATCCATTGATTTTTTTTAAATTATATTAGAACATATATGCAAGCTGTTCTTAAAACAAAAATACAGCAGCACCAAGAATACAAAAAATCAACTAAACAAAAAATAACCTTGACTTTATTGGCCAGAAATGCAAAGAACAAAGGGAATTATAGAAAAGTAAATTGGATTTAATTTCAATAATTTAAGTTGATGTCGGTAAAGACATTTTGTACAACATTATTTTGAAGCGGACAGTGTCAATTCAAATTATTATGGCAAATGAGCTTAATCAAAAGCTATGGAAAATCAATGAATCACAAATCAAACCAAAAGTTGTATCAATGACTTTTATACCTGACTAGCAAAATAGGGATGTGGCGTCACTTGCTGAAGAGGTTTAATGGGTTAGAATTTTACTTGTGGAGCACTCTACATTTGGATATGACGTACAGATCCAAAATTATGAACTGGTCACTGATCTGCATTTAGAGAAGAGTTCAATTACCTACAAATCATCTTTGGCACATGTTATTTAATACAAAACCTTTCAGTAATGAAAGTTACCTGCTGGTGTGTACCAGATGAGATACTGTAGGTAACATTTAATACAGAAAAATTCCCACTCTTTATCATTCTGAAAGTCAAATTTCTTCCCAGTATGTCAGTTTATTAAATCTACAAAATCTCATTAGAAGACACAAGTTCAGTATGAAAAAATGTGCATCATTCCTACCTGTGTTTTTTTACTGCTTTTCCAAAGCCAGCAGAAATACAGGAGCCAGATACAGTTCTGTAACCTTGCTGTTCTGCCATACCCAAGTTGGCAACTACCAGAGGAACTTTCTGGAAAAGACTATTTTTTAAAAAGCAAGAACATGAAAATTTATCATTGCAAGTTTTGGAAGTAATGGTTTATCTGATATTCATTCTTTATCATAAAATGATATACATGCAGAATTATGAGAGAATTAATAAAATAGAAAAATAAGCATTAATACCAAACCATCTGATTGGACCTATAGTAAAGAACAGAATTATCAGACAAGAATGAATACATTATGATGGGGGAAGAGTCAACGTGGCTTTTGTAAAGGGAACTCATGCCTAGCCCATTTATTTTAGTTTTTGATGGCCACCAAACACAGACAAGAGTAATCCAGTGAATATAATGCATTTTAAACTTTGGTGATAAGGTTCCTCACCAAAGGCTCTTAAGCAAAATAAGTAGACATTGGATAAGAGGAAAGGTTCTCTCATGGATCTGTAACTGGTTAAAAGAGAAAACCAAGGTAGGAATAAATGATCAATTTTCACAGTGGAGACAGATAAATAGTGAGGTGGTTCAAGGATTTCTACTGGGACTAATTCTGTTGAATATGTTCACAAATCATCTGGAAAAAGGGATAAACAGGTGGCAAAGTTTGCAGAGGCCATGTCTATATTACAGATAAGATTAAAGCAGTCGATCTTCCGGGGTTCAAATTAGCAGGTCTAGTGAAGACACTAATTCGACCTGAGTGGGCACTCCATCAATACCTATAGTCCTGCTTCCACGAGGAGTAAGGAAAGTCGAAGGGAGTGTGTGCTCCCTTTGATTTCCTGCAGTGTGGACAGCACCAAAATTCAACTTAAGATACTTCAACTTAAGCTACGCAATTAACATAGCTAAAGACGCATATCTTACTTCGAATTTATCCTCTGGTGTAGACCAGGGGAAAGTTACTTGGGATAGGTAAGTTCAAAGCAGACTAAAGAGTTGCCAAGGGATCTCACAAAACTGGGTGACACGGCAACAAAATGGCAGACCAAATTCACATGTAGATTATATGAAAAATAAAACTGTAAAATATAATCTCAACTATATATAGCACGGTGGGCAATAAATTTTGATGGTGAGGCTACTCCAAGTGAACAAGAGCCACACTCTTCTATGATACTAATGGAGGAAATACAGGGCCTGAGATGGAGGTTGGGTGCAGAAGGGAGCTTAGGGTAAAGGTTTGGGGTGCAGGAGGAAGTTTGGTTGAAGGTAGAGGTTGTGATCTGGAGGAGGGGTGCAAGGTCTGAGAGGAAGTATGATGAGGTGCAGGAAGGGGGTGCAGAGGGTTTGGGTTTTGACCTAGGGCAGGCACTTGGGACAGGGGAAGAGGAGGTGGGGTGCCAGGTGCAGGTTCTGACCAGGAGGCACTTACTATAGTAGGCAGCTCCCAGCTAGCAGCCCAGTGGGACCCATGTAGGACCCAACATCTGTGCCACGTGTCTTATGGGAGAGGTCAGGTGACTTTGTGCACTGCCTGTGCCACAAGCATTTTCCAATGGAAAAAAATTGTGTCACAAAACTTCTGATCAACTCTAATGCAGATGTTGTGCAGTGGGTCAGGGTCTGAGTTCCCAGACAATCTAAAAATAATTGTCATCAATCTAAATATCTTGGTGGTTAATTTGAAACAAATTAAGAGTGATGAAATCAACACTGGAACTGACCTATACTTTGCCTATGCCAGGGAAACTGTCAGGGACTAAGAATAGTAATTGACAAAGATTTCTCTACACCTACTTAAAAAGCTCCTCAAAAACCAAAATACACAGGGAGCAGAACATAAAAGCCTACAGCAGGGGTGGCCAACCTGTTCCAGACAAGAGCCACAATAGCAGTGGAGACAGCGTGAAGAACTGGGGCAAAGTTGTTGAGCAAAAAAAACCCAAAAATGCCACGCTGAGGGAAAATAGGTGCTGGTACACCGTCCCACAGCTGCTTTTTGTTGTTGTTTGTTTGTTTTGGCTTAACAACGTTGCCCCGGCTCTTCACGCTGTTTCCACTGCTATTGTGGCTCACAAAAAAAGCACTGGGGCATGGGAAAGGGGTGAGAGGTGCAAACTCTGGGAGGGAATTTGGGTGCAGAAGGAGTAGAGAAGAAGATGCTGGCTCAAGGAAGGGGCTCCAGGCTGGAAAGTGTTGGGGTCAGGTGGAGGGTTGGGATGCTAAGCAAGCTGCAGGCTTGTGGCTATGAGGGTGCAGAAGTTTGGTCTGGGGTGCATGAAGGGCTCAGGGCAGGGAGGCTGGGAATATGATGGGCTCAGGACAGATTTGCAGTGTGTGGATGGTGCAGGAGTATTGTGGCAGAAGACTGGGGATATGGGGGTGCAGGAGTTTGGGGATATGAGAGGCTCAGGATAAGGGGTTCGGGTATATGATAGGCTCAGGTTTGAGGTGGGGGGGGGGGTGCAGGAGTGTTATGATGCTGCGGCCAGATTGGGGCTTGGCCCCAATTGGGGGTTTGTTGGCCAGGCTTCATTTTTAAATAAAATATTGTCAAACACAAAATGTTTAAGCATTGTCTTTATATATGAGAGAGGCAGGGTACCTGTTTTGAGTCAGAGGTCACTGACCTACAGAAAAGTCAGTCAGGGCCACACAAGTGAGATGCAAATAAACAACCCCTCAAGCCTCATTAATGTGGCCCCAAGGCTATGTCTAGACTGCAGGCTTCTTTCAAAAGAGGCTCTTTCGAAAGCATCTTTCGAAAGAGCCTCTTTCGAAAGATCGCGTCTAGACTGCAGGTGGATCTTTCGAAAGAGAAATCCGCTTTTTCAAAAGAGAGCACCCAGCGAGTCTGGATGCTCTCTTTCGAAGACGGCCTCTTTACATTGAAGAACGCCTTCTTTCGAAAGAGGAACTTTCGAAAGAAGGCGTTCTTCCTCGTAAATTGAGGTTTACCGCCATCGAAAGAAAAGCCGCGTTCTTTCGAAATAATTTCGAAAGAACGCGGCTTGAGTCTGGACGCAGGGGAAGTTCTTTCAAAAAAAGGCTACTTTTTTCGAAAGAACCCCTGAGTCTGGACACGGTCCAACTGGTGGGGGCAGCAGACAGGATGCTAGTGGGTGCTGGAGCAGGGTACTTGTGGGGGCGGGGGGTCTGTCTAGGAGGAAGGGACAGAGACAGCTGGGGCCAGTACCTGGGTTGCTCTTCCCCTCCCCTAAAGAGCTGGTGTGCTTCCTGAAATGCCTGGTCTCTCGCTCCACCAGGGACTTCCTTTCCCCTGCTGCCTGCCTGCGCAGGGTGTGTGTGGAGTCCCAGGACTACATGCCAGCTCCAACTTCTCAGGAAGCACGCACTCTTCTCTGCTCCCCATGACAGCCACGTGCTTCCTGAGAAGTTGGAGTTGGCATGCAGTCCCAGGATTCCCACTGCACAGGCAGGCAGCAGGGGGAAAGTCCCTGGTAGTACGACATACCCAGCATTGCAGGAAGCGTGCCAGCTGTTTAGGGGAGGGGAAGAGCAGCCTGATCTCACCCAGTTCCCTTCCCCAGAGTCAGGTACCCCACCCCCTGCTCTACTCCAATCCCCTGTCCTTCTCTTCCCCAAAGCCAGGCACCCCCCCCACCCAATCACCCTCTTCTCCCCATCTCCAAAGTCAGGCACACCCACCCCAACCAAATCCCACTCTCCTCCCCTTCCCCAAAGCCAGGCACACACACCCTCATCCCCCTCCCTGCGCTCTAACCTAATTCTCCGATTGAGGAGCCGCTGCTACAGCTGCACGTCTCCATCCAGGTGCTGGGGCACGTGCGCTGAGCGGCCAGCTTTGAGCATGATCTGGCCGGGACTCCATGCGCAACCCAATCCCCCTTCCCTTCCCCTCCCTGCTGTAAACCAATCCCCCTCATCCCCCCCCCCAAGCTTATGCTCGGGTCCCGGAGCCAGAGCTGCTGCGCCACATCCAAGATGCCATACATACTGCCCCCTGCCTCCACCCGATCCCCTTCTCCAGAGCCAGGCATCTTTCCTCCCACCCCCTCCAACCTTATGCCTGGGTCCCAGAGCCGCTGCCACTGCCTGCGCTCAGCAACTAGCTGCTAACACATGTAGGCTGGGATGCTATGTGTGACCCAGCCTGCACGTGCAGGATATGACGTAGTGCGCTGAGGGCTGTGAGCAAAACGGCGCGGGCCATGAGCATGCATGCGGGCCCCACAATACACTAACATCTTTATGGCTGACTTAGAACAACGTTTCCTCAGATCCCGTCCCCTTTTACCTCTTGTTCTACTACATCAATGACATCTTTATGATCTGGACCCATGGCCAAGAACCACTGGACGCATTCCACAGAGACTTTAACAACCTACACCCCACCATCAATCTCAGCCTGGACCATTGTACACAAGAGATCCATTTCCTGGACACCACAGTACAAATCACCAATGGTAAATTAGACACCACTCTCTACAGAAAACCCACTGGCTCCTACAGTTACCTACATGCCTCCAGCTCCCATCCAGGACACACCATACGATCCATCATCTATAGCCAAGCCCTTAGATACAATCGCATCTGCTCTAATCCCACTGACAGAGACCAGAAACTTCAGGATCTCTACCAAGCATTTATAAACCTCAATTACTCACCCGGAGAAATAAAAAAATAAATTGAAAGAGCCAGACAAATACCCAGAAACCATCTACTTCAAGACAGACTCAAGAAAACCAACAATAGAACACCACTTGTCATCACCTACAGCCCCCAACTTAAACCCATCCAACGCATTATCAATAAACTACAGCCTATACTGGAACAGGAGAATACCCTGCGAGAGGCTCTGGGAGACAGACCCATAGTCTCCTATAGACAACCACCTAACCTCAGGATGATTCTTACCAACAACCACAGGACATACCACACTAATACCAACCCTGGAATTTCCCCTGGCAACAAACCCCGGTGCCAGCTTTGTCCACATATTTACTCTGCTGACACCATTATTGGACCTAACCATGCCAGTTACAAGATCAAGAACACATATTCCTGTTCATCCAGAAATATAATTTATGCCATCATGTGCATAAAGTGTCCGTCTGCTATGTACATTGGACAAACTTCTCAGACACTTCACCAAAGAATCAATGCACATAAACAGGACTCGCCAAACCGCGGTGAGCCCTGCTCGCCAGCCGCGCTGTCCAGCGTTCTGCGCATGCGCAGATTGCCCGAACCTGGCTCTTCCGAGTTGTAATCTACTCGCCACGGGCGAGTAGATTGCATTATTTATTGAGCCCTGCACATAAAACAGACATCAGGCTCTCTCACAGAGAGAAAACTGTTGCTTGCCATTTTAACCAGACCGACCATTCTCTCAATGACATTAAAACATGCATATTGCTTCAGAGATTTTAACTCCAGACTTCAAAGAAGTGTCTCAGAACTGTCATTCATGCTTAAATTTGACACTTTACATATGGGTCTTAACAAAGATGCTAATTATCTCAACCATAACAAAGATAGCTTCCCAATTATCACCCCTAATGTCATTACCTCACAGACACTAACCTTCCCCCCTCACCCGTCCTCTGTTCTTAAATCTCATTAGTCAATTTTATGTGTGTTCACTTTTTTTTTATTGTATCACTTTGGTATATATGGTCATGCCAATTTTCTTCCACATATTGATCTGAGGAAGTGGGTCTGGCCCACAAAAGCTCATCACCTAATAAACCATCTTGTTAGTCTTTAAAGTTATACATAGTCCTATCTTTTGTTTCAGCTAGACCAGACTAACACGGCTGCATCTCTATCACTAGAAAAATAAGAGTAGTAACATAAGTAACAGCGTATCATATATCCCTGTGTCCCACTAGAATGAGAGAGAACAACAAATGAGAGATACTTACCCCTCTTGTGGTCTATGCAAAGCATGTTCTAATCTGTAAGTGGAACAGCTTTCTGTAGTTACACTGGAAGTTAGTAACAGAAAGACAAGACCCTGATTTGATAAGTATGACTGTAAATTCCTGTGAAGGAGTCTCTCTCGGAATGTCATTGTTTGGTCTGTATTACGTCTGAATTTGTACCAGCCTATCACATTCTGGGTAGGAAAAAAAAATTATCTTCAGTGTTACTATTCCCTAGAATTGCACAACACATACAACTAGTGTGGAAAAAGTCAGAAAAGGGGTCAGCACTGAACTGAACTGGAATTCTTTAAGATTGTAGATCCTGATTCAGCAAACTAAGTACAGGCTTGACTTTAAACACATGAGTAGTACCATCTCTATTCTGCAAAGTACTTAAACACAAGTAGTTTAATTTAAAATTCTTCATGCTTATACATCTACTGAATTGAGGCCTTACTGAGAACATTTCATACCCCTCACATGCTGAGAATATAAATCTATCAAAATTGGTTCACTTTCAAAGCTTATGCCAAAATCATTAATCTAACTCCAAACTTAGCCCTATACCAAGATACTTGTTCCCTAACAGGCTACAGTGTTATCCTGTTTAAATATTCTTTTCAGAAGCAAGAGTGTTTGATAAAATATAAATTTTATTTTTCATCAAAATCAGACAAAAGAATACCAATCTGATTCAGTAAATGAAAGGGCAAACTCTTCCAAAGCATATATGAATATTACAATCAATTGAAATCCAACTGTCTGTGTTTTAAGTGAGCTGTTTGAAAAACACTTCTCTGATCCAATACAGAAAAGGGCACAGGCACAGGATCTCACTGCAACATCTAAATTATTTACTTGGGAGATGAGGGAAAAAATCCAATAGAAGTACAGAAGAGGGAATAAGTGTTCCCCAACCTTTAAAAAAAGGGATGTGTTTTGTGAGGACCAAATTTCAGTATATTTTAGACTTTTGTCATGGTCTGAAAAGATAAAAAAAAGGGAGTAAGTGCCTAAATGAAATTATGGAATGAAATTAATAACTAAAATATGAGTCAACATAGCAATTACATAGCCAGCATAAATAAAAGCCTAAATAAAACCCCAGAGTATGGATTATTTAAAAAAAATAAAATACCTTTTTGCAACCTGATAACATTTTCTTCAGTGCAGGCTCATTCAGTTCACCTGCAGAGTTATAAAAGCTAGAAAAGATCATTAGAAGGGTCAGGGGATACTGTTCCAAAGTAACTTCTTAAAATAATCTAGAAGCTCCCTCATTTCAAACTGATTAAATGTTATGAGAACTCCCCAAAGTCTAGTGTGAAACACCTTCCCAGTTGGGACATTAACTATATGTTAAATGACTAATTGAATAGTCGATGGAATTTCCATTGACTACTTGATTAGTCGATAAGGGGGGGATGCTCCTGCTGCAGTTCTGCACTTTAAATATAGTAAGTGCTGCTGCTGGGACCCTGCGACTGTGCCTCCCCCCTCTTCCAGCACCAGCTTCCCTCCCTTGCTGCTTCTAATACAGAGGCAGCAATGGGTGGGGAGCGAGCAGTCGAATAGTCCTTACACCCCTACTTCCCAGTAGACCCTGATTTTCTTGTTTACACTTACCAATATTTTAAAAAATATAGGCCTGTTTAAAAGTGATAATATCAAATAATGGCATCCATTAATTACATTCCAAATACAGCTATAGTGAATCATTTAAGAACAGTGTGACCAAAAGTCACACCCCACATACGAGTGTTATTTTTGTGAAAAATATGACTATTTAGGTATCATTTAAAAGTTAACACACTGATAATCAATATTCTTGTGCAATGTTTATATGAAATGCAATTTGTCATTATGAACATAAGCTGAATTTATGACTATGTGTTTACCAGACAAATCTGGGGAGTGGGTAAACTGGTTTCTCAAAGACAAAGGACTAACTGATGCCTCTAGAGAACTGTCATCAAAGCTGACTGACAATCAGCGGTCAAGTGGCAAAGAATGAGGGCACGAACAGATTGATCTGCATTTGAACAGACAACAGTTGCAGGGAATATCTTTCACTATGAGACACTATATCTTCATCTTTACAGATAGAATGAACTTTATCCAGGGATAACCCTCAGGAAAATGCATTTCAAAGGGTGAATGGACTATGAAAAGGGCAAAAACACAGCAAAAGTTGTCTGTCTTTCTTACCTAAAAAGAGAAAGGGACAAGTGCTTTGACTTTTGGGGAGTTGCTGGCCTGAGAATTTGGTCAGCAATGTTGCTGGGAACATGTGGTAAGGATTTTATCTTGAGCCAAACTAGCTGGTTAAGATTTAGCTACTAAAAAGTGTTTTATCTTTATTTCTCTTTTGATCATTTCTGACATTGTCTTATGCTTGTACTCATTTAAAATTTCTAAGTATTATACAGTGTTGTGTTTAAAATGATCTATTTTGGTAGCTCCAGTTAAAATAAACTGTTGCACATTGACTCCTCATAATGGCAATGGACTTCTAATATATGAACTGTTGAGGAGAGGGCTGGATAGTGCAGAACACATGTTTTGGGGAAAATCATAGAATCACAGACTCCTAGAACTGGAAGGGACCTCAAGAGGTCATCGAGTCCAGTCCCCTGCCCTCACAGCAGGACCAAACGCTGCCTAGATGATCCCTGACAGATGTCTATCTAACCTGCTCTTCAACATCTCCAGTGATGGAGATTCCACAACCTTCCTAAGCAATTTATTCCAGTGTTTAACCTCCTTGACAGGAAATGTTTCCTAATGTCTAAACTAAACCTCTCTTGTTGAAATTCAAACCCATTGCTTCTTGTCCTATCATCAGAGGCCCAGGAGAACAATTTTTCTCCCTCCTCCCTTTAACAACTTTTTAGATACTTGAAAACTGCTATCATGTCTCTCGTGTCATCTCAGTCTTCTCTTTGCTAAACTAAACAAGCCCAATTATTTCAGTCTTCCCTCACAGGTCATGTCTTCTAGACCTTTAATCACCGTTGTTGCTCTTCTCTGGACCTTCTCCAATTTCTCCACATCTTTGTTGAAATATGGTACCCAGAACTGGACACAATACTCCAACTGGGACCTAATCAGCACAGAGTAGTGCAAAAGAATGACTTCTCATGCTTTGCTCAAAACACTCCTGTTAATGCATCCCAGAATCATGTTTGCTTTTTTTGCAAAAGTGCCACACTGTTAACTCATGTTTAACTTGTGGTCCACTATGACTTCTAGGCCCCTTTCTGCAATACTCCTTCCTAGACAATCACTTCCCATTCTGTAGAATAGTGGTAGAGATGTAGCCGTGTTAGTCTGGGGTAGCTGAAGCAAAATGCAGGACAATGTAGCACTTTAAAGACTAACAAGATGGTTTATTAGATGATGAGCTTTCGTGGGCCAGACCCACTTCCTCAGATCAAAGGAAGTGGTCTGAGGAAGTGGGTCTGGCCCACGAAAGCTCATCATCTAATAAACCATCTTGTTAGTCTTTAAAGTGCTACATTGTCCTGCATTTTACTTCCCATTCTGTATGTGTGAAACTGATTGTTCCTTCCTAAGTGGAGCACTTTGCATCTGGAACTAAGAACGTGTTGTGGCCACCATGGAAGTAGTAACCGAAGTTGGTCGAAGCCAGAGTGTGACTCAGCTGTTACTGACAAGCTGTTGGATCAGATCTATAGCTATATGCAGACACACAGGGTGTGTCTAGACTACATGCCTCCTTCGACGGAGGCATGTAGATTAGCCAGATCGGAAGAGGGAAATGAAGCCGCGATTAAAATAATCGCGGCTTCATTTAAATTTAAATGGCTGCCCCGATCTGCCGATCAGCTGTTTGTCGGCAGATCGGGGGAGTCTGGACGCGATGCCCCGACAAAGAAGCCTTTCTTCATCGACACAGGTAAGCCTCGTGAAACCAGGTTTACCTGTGTCGATGAAGAAAGGCTTCTTTGTCGGGGCATCGCGTCCAGACTCCCCCGATCTGCCGACAAACAGCTGATCGGCAGATCGGGGCAGCCATTTAAATTTAAATGAAGCCGCGATTATTTTAATCGCGGCTTCATTTCCCTCTTCCGATCTGGCTAATCTACATGCCTCCGTCGAAGGAGGCATATAGTCTAGACACACCCACAGAGTGTGACCTGCATGCCATTAGGCTGTTTGCAAAGATCCCAGGTTGGAAGCTACAACAGCAACATGCTCTGAGGCATCCAAGGTTACAGGATAAAAGGTGACACAATCTTGCTGGTCTGGATTACACCTAGAATGTGACACACAGGTTTAAATATTTTAATAGAATGTTTGGATGAATTTTTTACATGCTTAAAGACTTTTGCTGAACCAGGCCAAAGAAAGTCAGTAATGGTGTTGTGAGGCTTGAAAATGTCATCAACATGAATATGGACTGGATGTATTGTATGATGTGGAGTCAGCTATGTTTCTCTGCAGCATCCATTGTGGTATACCTGTAGTAATCCTAAATGAATGTCAATACAACCTTCATACTACATTACAATGTATTCTGTATAGGCCACATCATTTTTATTATAAAACATTTTTAAGTCCAATTTTATTAACTTTTTTTTGTATCCCTTTGCCTGTGAACCTTGCTACTGCCAGTCCAACTGTACATGCCAAGGAAAAACAAGAAAAATGACTATTTTTAAAACCTATAAAAATTACCTAAAATAGATTTTATATACAACACATTTAATGCCAGTTATCTAAGAATCTTCTACAATTAGAAGTGTGTGAACTGTAACTTGGTAAGTTGATATCTTCCCCTTTCCTATGGTACAAAGCTTTAATGGTTTCACTTCTATCCCTGAGGGTCATAAGATATCTGACCTTAAAACTGTTACTGGGCTATGGTCAAATACTGACCTGAGCCAGTGTGATTCTGGGGGGAAAATTCCACACCTATGGGAAGAGGTTGATTTTTTTAATTGAGCCATTTTTAATTTTAGAGTGAGTCTCAGGAAAGTTGCATAGTGTGCTTAGTGCAGACCATGTTCTATAGTTCATAACATGGGCAGTATATGTATTTATATATGCACACAGCCTACATCTAATAAAAAGGGTTTAAAATTAATAGTATTGCATCAAATAGATACATAGGCATTTTGTATCTATGGCATTTGGAGGATGTGATGTGTCATTCACCACTAGTTATGTTACTTCTTCACCCATAGGACATGAACTTAACTGTAGTAGAAAATAATCATTTAATTTTATACACACATAGGTAGTTATACTAACCTGAAAAGCTGATAGCATGGAATATGCTTTTGTATATCTGAAAGAAAAACAACATATTACTCTGGCTACATGTACTCAGCACTCTCATTCTTCTGCAATCTTTATTTCCTATGCCCTCCTCAGCAGTTAGCATTTTATCAAGGGAGTTTAACCAAATAATCATTTAACTAATAGGCTGATGCATATCAGGTAATGGTCTTGGTTATACTCAGCCTGTTCCAGGGGGAGGCAACTTTGCTGCAGCAGGGCAAGGAAGCCATCTCCCTGGCAGCCAGGAAGGCAAGGGCTGACCACTCTGTTCCTGAGGAGGAGGCTTTGCTGTGGCAGCAAAGCTACCTCCCTGGCAGCTAGGCCAACAGTGACTGGTGGCACTGCTCCCAGGGGGTGACTGTGGGCTCTGCACTCAGCATCAGAATTATTCTTACAGTTAAACTTGTGTGCAAGAATATAGGTGTTTCATAAATGAGAAGCTATTGTTTATATTACTGCAGTGCTCTTAATAATTTAGATGTTTTCCAAATATATAATTCAGTCCAAAGCTTCTCTCCTGATTTTCAATGTCCTGCATGGAATTGATCCTAACTATGTAAAAGAGATTCTCTCTCTCTCTCGTCTACATCCTCACATACCAGCTGTATTCCAGTGAAGAAAGCACTAGAACTGGGAGGCTCATTCTTTAGGCAGAGCTTTCACAGGAGCAACTGAATATGGAACTCACTGCTACAATTAACTTCTCAACATTCAGAGCTAAATGCAAAACCCGCTTTGTCCAAATTTTCCCACAGTAGTACACATTGCAAAGGGGACTAGCACTCACTTTTTAACATTATATTCGAACAATGTGTTCTAAAGGGTCAGCTTCTAGTACATTCATTTTTTCCCCTCAAAGGTTCATACAAAATTTCAGACAACTTTCTGACACTTAATATCGCTACAGAAATTTGTTTTTAAACAAACTTCAAGTGGGAAATATCCGAAAGCCTGCTCAATAATAAAACCTGAAGGAGAGCTCTGTGTAAGCTCAAAAACTTGTCTCTTCCACACCAACAGAAGTTGCTCCAAGAGAGACCTCGCCCACCTGTGGTGTCTGATGATAAAAGTCTTTGACACTTAAACACTTTTCATCTTCAAGGCACTTAAATGTTAAGAACATAAGAATGGCCGTACTGGGTCAGACCAAAGGTCCATCTAGCCCAGTATCCTGTCTATCGACAATGGCCAGCACCAGGTGCCCCAGAGAGGGTGAACCGAAGACAATGATCAAGCGATTCGTCTCCTGCCATCCCTCTCCAGCCTCTGACAGACAGAGGCCAAGGACACCATTTTATCCCCTGGCTTTTATGGACCTAACCTCCATGAAATTATCTAGCTTCTCTTTAAACTCTATTATAGTCCTAGCCTTCACAGCCTCCTCTGGCAAGGAGTTCCACAGGTTGACTACACGCTGTGTGAAGAAGAACTTTCTTTTATTAGTTTTAAACCTGCTCCCCATTAATTTAATTTGGTGTCCTCTAGTTCTTTTATTTAGGGAATTAATAAATAACTTTTCTTTATCGGCCCTCTCCACACCACTCATGATTTTATATACCTCTATCTATGAATTAATCTTCACAACACCTTTTGAGAAAAGTAAGTAGCACACCTATTTTACATAAGACAAAAAGGTCCAAACGCCCCTGGTTTAAATGAGCTGAACTTCATGGAATTCAAAATCATGCCAAACTTCCCCAGGGCTGAACTTGGTCCAAAGGGGGTTAGGTGACTTATTGAAGGCAACAGAAGGAGTCACAGGCAAAGGAGTTTAATGTGCCTGTTTGGTATAGAAGATGTATACAAGAAAATATAAACTCGTATTTTGTTTCCATGTTTAGAACTATTAGATAAAATATTTTGTTACATTAATAATTTTGTAAAAATTTCAAAAAGTAAAAGGACATGAAAGATCAGCTTATACAATGATAAATACAGCAATGTTATAAGATTCAATAAGATCTTTGTTGCCAGACTGACACACCTTCAGTAAGGTATTTAAATATATACACTGCCCCACTGAAATCAAGAGTAGACTCACCAATTGTATAAATAACTTCAACATCATCCATCTGAGAATCAGTAATGCTGTTCTTGGCTTCACCTTTTACTTCTCCAAGAAGGAAGCCTTCCTTTATAGGGGGAGCAAACAAAGAAAAAAGGCATTAGAAATATTGATTTTATTGACAATATTTTAAAAAAATCTACACTCTAGCACCTGGAGAACAAACAGTTGGAGACAGGAATTCTACAATTTACAAAAATAATTTACCGCAACAAGCATCTGTGTTAGCTTTCTCTTGCTCTTTTAGCAGTGTCCTTTATTTACTGTGGTCTGCAATAATTTCCTCCATATGATTTACTGCCACAAGCTGTAGTGCAGTCAAGGCACAACAGAAAAAACCACAACTAGTGGGGGGGAAATTACTTTCCCAAAATGCACTACTTCTCCTTAAGCTCAGCAAAAACATCTAGGAAGGAGAGAGAGCAGAAATAAAAAATAAATAGCTAAAAAAGAAACATTTCACAAGAATAAAAAGCTGTAAAGATGCGGGGAGGATAGTATTTTGTATTTAAATACACAATATGAGAGGAGAAAAATTGGATAATATATGTATTATTTTTTGCTTGTTTTTTTTACCTGTTATGCTTCCTTTTTTAAAAACTGAATGCCATGAGGACTTACTTAGCTTTAATGACAGCCTGTCAGACTTGGACCTAAAAGTTTGGCTAGCTCTTAACAAATATTCTATAACATACTCTGCAGAAATAGAAAATGCTACTTTTGCACCACACATACAATGTAGCTGAGTTACAGTTTTGAAAGACATCAACTTCCTGACATTAGTGTACTTAAATTCTACATACTAATATTGCAATAAAAGGGGTTTTAATACAAAAGACTCTGTTTTAAAAAAATTAAAACTAGATGGGATGTATAATGCCAAAATAGAAGTGTAAGTGGCTCTTGATATCTATGACTGTAGTTTAAAATGTAGTGAAAAATCATAAATTGTATCAGCTCTGTAAACAATTTTCCAAGTAACTCCATTTCCAAAACAATCCCCATATCTGAATGGCCATATTCTTTCATGTGAGCAGAACCACACTGAGATCAATGTCCAAAGATCTGTATGAGGAGAGGGTCTGTCAGTATGAAGAAACTTTCAGGATCATGGACTAAACTTTTTGTTAAATTGTATTTTGCCTTATCTTCACTTAGGACCAAGATCATCAAAACTAAGACCTGGGAAGAAAAGCATTTCATGTATTTCCCCCCAGAAATAAAACACATTTCACCTCAAATGTGTAATTTTGGAGGTGGGGGAATGTTGCACTACTGGAAATAACTTAAACCCTGATCTGCAATCACATCCATGTAGTTAGATCATCAACATTCTGCATGGGTGCAAGAATCTGCCAATATTGATCAATTTACAGGATTGGAGCACACCTTTCTTTAACCACATATTTGCTACTACCACCTATATAAGCTTTCAAATAGTGGTGCCATTTGAAGCGAGGGAGATTTTTTTTAAAGGGGGCATGTTGTAAATAACTCCTTGAAACAGAGAGCAAAACCACAAAGCGATACATTTTTAAAAGTGCCATGAAATCAATTCTCCAAAAGATTTCTGCCCCTTTTACACACCTCTGCCCCCGGGGGAAGTGGTCAACAGAGGAAGGCAGTAGGTCTGGACCTATTACAGGCCGAACCACTCTAGTCTGGCACTCCCTGGTCTGGCAACATCTGTGGTCTGCCATGATTTTAGTTAGCTGGATGTCCATTTATCATGATTGTGGCCAAGTTTCCCACAGTCCCATAAAGTATGTTTATGGCCACCGGCCCTGACTCTCCGTGCTGTGTGCTGTTATTTTGCTCTAAGTTATCCCTAAGGCTGTGTCCAGACTCAGGGTTTTTTTCCGAAAAAGTAGCCTTTTTCCGAAAAAACTTCACCTGTGTCTAGACTGCAGCCGCGTTCTTTCGAAATTAAATCGAAAGAACGCGGCTTTTCTTTCGACGGCGGTAAACCTCATTTTACGAGGAAGAACGCCTTTTTTCGAAAGCGCTCTTTCGAAAAAAGGCGTTCTTGAATGCAAACAGGGGTTTTTCAAAAGAGAGCCTCCAGACTGCCTTTCGGAAAAGCGGCTTGCTTTTTCGAAAGTTCCGCTTGCAGTCTAGATGCTCTTTTTCGAAAGAATAGTGGTAGAGATGTAGCCGTGTTAGTCTGGGGTAGCTGAAACAAAATGCAGGACAATGAATGTAGCACTTTAAAGACTAACAAGATGGTTTATTAGATGATGAGCTTTCGTGGGCCAGACCCACTTCTGGCCCACGAAAGCTCATCATCTAATAAACCATCTTGTTAGTCTTTAAAGTGCTACATTGTCCTGCATTTTTCGAAAGAGGCTTTTTCAAAAGTATCTTTCGAAAAAGCCTCTTTCGAAAGAGGCTTGCAGTCTAGACACAGCCTAAATGTCCTCTGAACAGCCCAGGAAGCAGTGGAAGTGTCGGGAATGCTGCTCGATAATATTAACCTCCTGGGGTTCGGCAAATCCTCTGCTCTGGCACCCTCAGGTCCCTACAGTGTGTGGGTCGAGAGGTGCAACCTGTTTGCACAGGGGGAGGGCTGTGGAAGCGCAACCAGCGAGAGCAGGGCTGGAGTCAGGCGGGCAGCGCAGGGGAGCAGGGGGAGGGAGTCAGTGACACCAGGAGAGAGAAGCGGCTCCCGCGCCAGGAGAAATTTCGGAAGGGGGGGGGCAGCTGCTTTTTATGCTCAATCTCCCCATCGCACCCAGCCCCCCAGAGACCGGCCCCCCCTTGCCCCCCAGGCCTCCCCATCGCACCCAGCCCCCTTCCCGCGCCCTGGCTCTGGCCCCGGGCCGGGCGCTCACAGTGTCCGAGGCGGCGTTGAGGTGCTGGAAGGCCAGGGCCCCGAAGACGAAGCCGGAGAGCAGGGCCGAGGTGCTCTCCCCCTCCATGCCGCCCGCAGCAACAATGGCAGCGCCGCGCCTGGGAGCCCCTAGTGCCCGGAGCGGGAACTGCACCCGCAGGCTGGGCTGGGGGTGGGGCGCTCTCACACACACACACACACACACACAGCACTCTGCCGGGAGCACACACACACACACACACACACAGCACTCTGCCGGGAGCACACACACACACACACACACAGCACTCTGCCGGGAGCACACACACACACACACACACAGCACTCTGCCGGGAGCACACACACACACACACACACAGCACTCTGCCGGGAGCACACACACACACACACACACAGCGCTCTGCCGGGAGCACACACACACACACACACACAGCACTCTGCCGGGAGCACACACACACACACACACACAGCACTCTGCCGGGAGCACACACACACACACACACACAGCACTCTGCCGGGAGCGCGCGCACACACACACACACACACACACACACACACACACAGCACTCTGCCGGGAGCGCGCACACACACACACACACACACACACAGCACTCTGCTGGGAGCACACACACACACACACACACAGCACTCTGCCGGGAGCACACACACACACACACACACACACAGCACTCTGCCGGGAGCGCGCACACACACACACACACACACACACACACACACACAGCACTCTGCCGGGAGCACACACACACACACACACACAGCACTCTGCCGGGAGCGCGCACACACACACACACACACACACACACACACACACACAGCACTCTGCCGGGAGCACACACACACACACACACACAGCACTCTGCCGGGAGCGCGCGCACACACACACACACACACACACACACACAGCACTCTGCCGGGAGCGCGCACACACACACACACACACACACACAGCACTCTGCTGGGAGCACACACACACACACACACACAGCACTCTGCCGGGAGCACACACACACACACACACACAGCACTCTGCCGGGAGCGCGCACACACACACACACACACACACACACACACACACACACAGCACTCTGCCGGGAGCACACACACACACACACACACACAGCACTCTGCCGGGAGCGCGCACACACACACACACACACACACACACACACACAGCACTCTGCCGGGAGCACACACACACACACACACACAGCACTCTGCCGGGAGCGCGCACACACACACACACACACACACACACACACACACACACACAGCACTCTGCCGGGAGCACACACACACACACACACACAGCACTCTGCCGGGAGCGCGCACACACACACACACACACACACACACAGCACTCTGCCGGGAGCACACACACACACACACACACAGCGCTCTGCCGGGAGCGCGCACACACACACACACACACACACACACACACACAGCGCTCTGCCGGGAACGTGCACACACACACACACACACACACACACACACACACACAGCGCTCTGCCGGGAGCACACACACACACACAGCGCTCTGCCGGGAGCGCACACACACACACACACACACACACACACACACACACACACACAGCGCTCTGCCGGGAGCACACACACACACACACACACACACACACACACACACACACAGCGCTCTGCCGGGAGCACACACACACACACACACACACAGCGCTCTGCCGGGAGCACACACACACACACACACACACAGCGCTCTGCCGGGAGCACACACACACACACACACACACACACACACACAGCGCTCTGCCGGGAGCACACACACACACACACACACACACACACAGCGCTCTGCCGGGAGCGCGCACACACACACACACACACAGCGCTCTGCCGGGAGCGCGCGCGCACACACACACACACACACACACACACAGCGCTCTGCCGGGAGCACACACACACACACACACAGCACTCTGCCGGGAGCGCGCGCGCGCACACACACACACACACACAGCACTCTGCCGGGAGCACACACACACACACAGCACTCTGCCGGGAGCACACACACACACACACACACACACACAGCACTCTGCCGGGAGCACACACACACACACACACACAGCGCTCTGCCGGGAGCACACACACACACACACACACACACACACACACACACACACTCCGCTCTGCCGGGAGCACACACACACACTCCGCTCTGCCGGGAGCACACACACACACACACACACACACACACACACACACACACACACACTCTGCCAGGAGCGCACACACACACACACAGCACTCTGCCGGGAGCACACACACACACACACACACACACAGCACTCGGCCGGGAGCACACACACACACACACACACACACAGCACCTGCCGGGAGCACACACACACACACACACACACACACACACAGCACTCGGCCGGGAGCGCACACACACACACACACACACACACACACACACACACAGCACTCTGCCGGGAGCACACACACACACACACACACACACAGACAGCACTCGGCCGGGAGCACACACACACACACAGCGCTCTGCCGGGAGCATACACACACAAACACACACACAGCACTCTGCCGGGAGCATACACACACAAACACACACACAGCACTCTGCCGGGAGCATACATACACAAACACACACACAGCACTCTGCCGGGAACATACACACACAAACACACACACAGCGCTCTGCCGGGAGCATACACACACAAACACACACACAGCACTCTGCCGGGAGCATACATACACAAACACACACACAGCACTCTGCCGGGAGCATACATACACAAACACACACACAGCGCTCTGCCGGGAGCGTACACACACAGCACTCTGCTGGGAGCACACACATACGCAGACACATGTGCGTACACACACACGTGCGTACACACACATCTTTGTCCGGACACTCTTATACACAAACACACACACCAAGCACTCTCCTGTGGGCGCACATACACACACAGTGATCTGCTTTCACACATACACTCACATAAAGTGCTCACCCAAGAACACACACAGAGCAATCTGCTAGGGACATATGTAAATACACACACACAGCGCTGTGCAGGGGCACACGTATACACATGGTACTCTGTTGGGGGGCACATTTATACACACATATTGCTCTGCTTGAGGCACATGAACACAGACACAGTGCTCTTCTGGGGGCACATACATGCACAGAATCCCGTGTGGGATGCACACCCCCAAAAATCCGAACACTGCTTCCTCCTACCCCACAGTATGCCTCTCTGTCAGAGGCATACACACATATTGCCCTCTGTGGAGAGGCACTTGTGTGGTTACTGAGCAATGCAAGTGGTACCTAGACCACAACAACAGTTAAAATCAAGAGACCTCTACAGCGCCTATATTCTGCTTCAGAGGTCTGGGTTCAAATCCCCCTGGTGGTGGTTACACATGCACACACATACTCACTGCTGGGGGGGGGGGGGGAGGCATGGGAAGGCACATCACAGATGTACTGTGGGAACACTGAACAGTATTAAACCATTCAGCTACTAGGTGGCACTATATGTAACAATTTATTTAATTTTAAAATAACCTCAGCCATCCTTGGCCATACATTAAATAATTTTATAGTTAATATATCTTGTGGGGAGGAAACTATAGCCAATCCACCTAGATTACAGTAGTCTGACCTGCAACCTACAATGTATTCATAAACCATACCCCTCTTTACTGGGGGGAGAGGATAGAGAAACACAGCCCCATACTACCTGCATGAAAAAATGATGAAATACACATATTCTTTTGCTTGGGAAAAGAGGAGTCATACACACATGCCCTCTGTATGTCATGAAATGTGGCTATACACCTTTCTTGGGAGGTCCCACTTCTGTCCCCCACTGAGGAAACATATTCTTCTGTTGTGCACATTGCACAGACACACTCATTTTCAGGAGGAACACACATCCTCTTGTGGAGAAAAATCAGTCATAAAATTTGGTTCAATAATCTTCCATATATATATATATTAGAGTGCCTCTGTACTTCTGTTTGTCCATTTGTTCAAGAACTCCTCCTAAACTGTAAGAGCTACGACCGCCAAATTTGATATGCACTTTCCTCTAGTCTTACCCTAACTTAAACTAAGGTCAGGATTTGGTTGTGTCTGGAAAATGCAAAGTACCGGGAATGGGACTGTTTCCCATATCATGGAAAGGGAGGGGGCAGGGAGAGGGAGGGGCACAGAGAGGAGGGACAAGATACTGAAAGCGGCCACTATGGGCAGCTGCAGCACCAAGACTCCACTGTTTTCTCTGCCACCAGACCAGGATAGTAGCTTTTCTGCCCCAAACTCAGAACCTTCCCCACTACCCATGGAGAGCCTATAAGCCATGGGGTGGGGAAAGTACTGGAGGGGAGGGCAGTCCCCAGACTGCATGGAGGGGGTCTGCTGGAGGCTGGGGCTAGCCCATGGAATCTCATCCCCCCTTGACCCTCAGTCAGTCTGCAGGCCACTGGGGGCAGCTGGAGGTGGGACAGATGTCACAGAGCCTAGCCCAACAGACAACCTGCATGCTGCTTGGAGTGGGTCACTAGAGGGAGGCAGCCACCAGAGCCTGGCCTGCAGGCTGTGTTGGCAGGGGGGAGCATTGCAAGCCAGGGACAATCCCTGGAACCTCGCCCTCCCCACCCCCAAGACAGCCTACAGTCTGCAGGATAGAAAGTGTTGCTGAAGGCCGTGGGTAGCCCCAAAGCATTGCCCCCCAGACCAACTGCAGGGTGGGGGAGCAGCTGGAGGGCTCGAGCGCTTCCTCCCCAACAGGCTACAGGACGGGAGGTGGGCACTGCCCCAAGCAAGGCCCCCCCTTGGAGCAACTGCAGGCCAGGAGGGAAGCAGCAGGCTGTCCCCCCCCCCCAGAGTTCTGCCCCTCTAATCAGGCTGCAGGCTGGGGGGGGGGGGGCAGCTGGAGGCCAAGACAAGCCCACAGAGACCTAGACCCCATCCAACACATGTGCAGGCCCAGATTACCCCATCCTGGGAGGAGCTGCCATCTGGGGAGCATAGCCTCAGCCACTTGGGAGGAGCCACTGGCTGGGGAGTGCTGACCCCGCACCCTGGGAGTAGTCTCCACCAGAGCAGCGCTACCCAGCGCTACCCCTCACCTTGAAGCCCCTGCCCTGAGTCTTGTACCTCCTACCTGCCTTGACTTCTGCACTCCAACCCCCAGCCCTGAGCCCCCACCCTTTGTCTTGAGTCCCTACACATCTCCCAACCCATTGTCCTACGCCACTCACCCCATGTTCCTCCTCACCTCCGAACCTTCGTACTAGCCTTCAATTTTTTTTAATATATAAGCATTCAAACACAGCATGTACATTTTTCATTTATTTCCCACTCAAATTTACTTCAGTTAAAGACCCGAGCAATGCAGGGTAGATCTGTAGTATTTTCATAAGGTATGGAAGTGTTGTCAAGTGTGAAGGAGCGATCTTTCTAGTATAAGAGATCACAAGGCTTTGGGTGTGGATGGAGCAGGCAGGTTGTACCTCCACACCATAACCTTTCCTTATTATGTGATAGATTGCTAGGACAATTGTAATAGGGACAGAATATGCCCTATAGACTTTGTTCTTTGTGGTAATGATGCATTACTTTGAAGGAACTCTGCTGAGGAACAAATCCAGAGAATGAGTGGGCTGAAGCAGTATTGCTTTTAGGGTTGTTTGTTGGTACAGATTCTTAAGAGTAAGGTGATACTCACACACACACATCGCATTCATGCCGGCAGTTTGGAGGTAGGCTGCAAGTGAGGTGTAGATTACTTTTGATTTCGCTAGTGGCTGGAGTGCTGGCCAGGTGTCAGCTTCCTGGAGACTCGACCATGATGTTCCTTGGGAGATCCCTTCGGATCTGCAGGAGGCTTTACTTCTCTGGGCCAGTCCCAGGTTTCTGCTGTGATGTTACAGTTTGTTGAGAGAAAGAGAGAGAGAGAGAGAGAGATTTTCTGTCCGCTTCTCAAGGTCTTTGCAGGGTCTTTGTCTGCCTTAAAAGGTCACCGATCCTAACCTGCCTTTTTGGTTGGGTATTTCTCATTCACACCTCACACGCATTCCACAGGATACATGCATATTCATGAACAATATGATTTCTAGGTAAGTAACCAGAAACCTATAATAAATTGGATTGCTTGACATACTAAAAGGACCTAATGTAAATACTTTAGGTTAACATACCAAAGATATGATACAGAGCTTAACATAAATTGTAACTAAGAGAGGTAGGGGAAAGGAGAAAGCAGAGGAGTATGTCCAGTCAGCTAGATGCCAGTGAAGGAGGGGGATTGTGTCCGACTGGTTACAGGAACCTATCCTGGAAAGCAATATTTTCTTGTAAATGGAGAAAAACTGATATGGAATCATTGAGAGATCAGTAATGGTTATATAGACTGACTTTTCAGAGCAGACCTTCACTGAAATAATAAAAACCTTCATATCTAAAGAGGCTCTCATCAGACATTCGCTAGCATGCATGTCTTAAAATGAAAAAAGAATAAAGCACATTAGTTGTAATGCACTTAGTTTGTATCCTGTGTAGGAGAGGGAAGATGCTATTCATTTTGTCAAAAAATGTGAATATTCCGTTGCTTGCTGCCCAATAAAGACTGACTGCAATTCCTTAGTAAGAAAAACCTTTCACTATCCTCAAGTTCATTAACTTCACAATACAAGATCATATTCCCCCATTTTAAGAAAAAAATAAACCAAAACCCACAGTGGGCCCCACCTGCTTCTCCAACCATAAGTCAATTTCCCTTTTCTGCTCCACCTCCAAATTAACTGAACACACCATTTTTCAGTACTTCACTGAGTTCCTCTTCTCCAACTCCATCCTTAGTTCCTCCAAGTCTGGCTTCCGTTCTCTCTGCTTCACTGAAACTGCTTTACTAAAGTTTCCAATTATCTCCTGGTCCGATCCTAGGTTGCTTACTCCATCCTCATTCTCACTGACCTCTCATTAGCCTTTGATGCTGTCAGCCAATCCCTGCTTCTTGAAATCCTACCACCTGTTAACTTTCATAACTGTGGATATGTCTACACTAAAAAGTAGGTTGATTTCATTATGGTGGTTTTTTTTTTTTAGCACCCGAATTACAAAGTAGAAGGTGCATGTCCTCACTGGGTGCATGAGGTCGATGGAGTATGTCCCCTGTAGCATGCTATGTTGGACTTTGACAGCAATGCACTGTGGGTAGCCATCCCATAGTTCCTGCCTCCCCTTTGCATATTGGGTTAGGTTTCCAGTGCCTGATGGGACAAAAACATTGCAGCGGTTGGTTCTGGGTACATGTCATCAACCTCCAGTGCTGCACTCATCTCCTTTTCCCACCCAGTTGAAAGCAACCACAAGCAATTTTATCGCACACTTTTTTTCACTGGTTATCCATCCAGATGCCATAGCCAGACAAGCTTGGTTCCTGTTCAGCTTCTACCTTCTACCGTATGCAGTGGTTTATCCAGAGCCTACCCAGAAGCCACCAGGGCAAGGAAGAATTTGAAGAGGCCATGAACACAGACAGGCATGAAACCATTGAGTGGCGCAATTGGCATATGCTGGCAGCAGTCAATCCTCTTGACAAGGTGGAATGCCTATTCTGGTCCCAAAACCAATGAGGAGTCCTGTGGCACCTTATAGACTAACAAATTTATTTGGACATAAGATTTCATAGGTAAAAAACATTTTGTCAGATGCATGGAATGGAAATCAGAGGTTGGGATATACATATACAAGCATATCAAGCATGTGTTGTGTGTGTGTGTGTGTTTGTGTTTGTGCATGTGCTCTCCAGCAGAGCACTGTGTGTGTGTGTATGTGTGTCCAGCACAGTGCTCTGTGCATGTTGCCCCCAAGTAGAACCACAAAGGGAACTTCTCACTGGTGTTGCAGGTGCTGTTGGATCATAAGGGCTGTTTCATCAACATCAAAATGGGATGGTTAGGAAAGGTGCATGATGCACACATCTTTAGGAACTCCTGTCTCTTTAGAAAGCTGCAAGATGGAACTTTCATCCCAGACCGAAAAATTACCATTAGAGATATGTAGGTGCCAATAGTTATCATGGAAGACTCAACCTCCCCCTTGTTCTCATGGCACATGCAGCCATACACAGGCAGCCTGGAGAGTAGTAAAGAGCAGTTTAACCTTAGGTTGAGCAAGTTCAGAATGGTGGTGGAATGTGCCTTTGGCCATTTAAAGGGATGCTTTAGGAGTTTATTGACTAGGTTAGACCTCAGTGAAAGCAATATTCTCATTGTTGTGGCTGCTTGCTGTGTACTTCATAATGTCTGTGAAAGCAAGTGGGAAACGTTTCTGATGGGGTATATCATCGAGGCAAATCACCTATACACTAATTATGAGCAGCCAGACACCAGGGCAATAAAGAGAGCATATCAAGGAGCATTGTGAGTCAGAGAGGCTTTGAAACCAGTTTCATGAATGACAAACAGTGATGTGACAGTTATGTATGCTGCTCTTAACAAGATACCCCTGTACATGTGTGAAAGTTCGCCTCCTGCTTTATGAAAATTGGCTTATGAATATATATATGCATAATTTGGAGATGCCTTGGACAAAATACCTCATGTAACCTATCAATGTTACTGTTACAATCTGCTGGATTTGCATATGCTATTTTGGTGCAGGTATCATTCTTGTATGTAAAGTTAGAAATATGAAGTATTAGAGTGTTTATAGTTTTAAATGTGCTAATGAGTGTCATTACTGGTGCTCTGGAAGCTTTAACGACTTGTAAACAGCCTTGTTTGTCCTGTAAGTCCAAAGATGATTGAACAAGTAAGAAACGTGACCATACCATCAGGTACTAAGATTCCAGGTAGTTTTCCATAGAAGGGGAAATGTAGAACAAAAGATTCCCAACACAGGGGAGAAGACTACTTAATCAAGGGAAAACTATCATTTGTTTTCAGCTGGCATGACACACTTCAAAAAGGACTGGAGACCCTGGTCAAGATAAAGGAGGTTGATAATTATTGTTTCTTATCTAACAAATTATGCCTGCAATTTGGGCCACCTTCTAGAGAGCCGGGATCTGATCCAACCAGGTGCTGAACACCTACTGCAAACTCAATGCAAGCTGGCAGCACTCAGCATGGCATAGGAACAAGCCCTCTGTAATTATCAAGAAAAAAATGCATTTGTCTCAGAAAGAGCTAGGGAGCTATGAGAAGACCATGGTAAATGGTAACCTTTGGAGATAACCAAACTCTGGGAAGAAGCTTAGTCTGATGTTTCAACCGTGTTGTTGTTTATGAGTTAGCAATGAAGGCAAATCTTATTTGGGGATGAGTTTGGACAACAAGGACCTGATGCTAGACCCAATCATGGCATTGGCAAGACTCCCCTTGACTTCAAAGAGTGTAGGCCATAACTGAGTTTTTATCTACACCAGGAGTTATTCCAGAATAGCTAGTCTTGAGTAACAACATGTCTGGACGCTGTTATTGCAGAAGAAGAGTGTCTTATTCTGAGGCTATATCTACATGATAGCCAGGATCAATGCTCAACAGCGTGGTGAGAAGCGCCTCACCATGGCCACTGCAGGTCCAGCAGGCACAGCTGGGGGAAGGGTGCATGCCCCCCAGGTGAGGCAGATACAGGTTTGTCTACCTCCTGTACTCCCCAGCCAGTGTGAGTAATTCAGCAAGCTGTGCACTTGTCCCTTGCTCTACAATGAAGGGGAACAGCCAGCCATGTCCCCGTATGAATCGAGGGATGGTGGTGGAGAGTCAGCCCCCCCCTCGCCCTGCCCTAATGGTCACCTGGGAGATGGGGGCTCAGGGTTGGGGCTGTCCCAGAACGGGGAGGGAAATATGTCCCCAGCAAGCCCCTTTCACCTGCCTGGTGATTCTGTCTCCTTTCTGTGTGGTTTTATGAGAAGCAGTCCCATTCCAGGCACATCTCATTATCCTGGCTCAACTAAACCCTTAACTTGCTTTAAGTTGTGATAAGGGGAAGCTGCATACCAAATTTGGTGGTCCTAGCTCTTACCATTTAGGAGGAGTTCTTGAACAAAGAGACAGACAGATTGACAGACTTTCAAATATAGTAGATTAGTTCTGAAATGCAGGGGTGTGAGAGAGGGAGAGAGAGAGAGAGAGAGAGGGAGGGAGGGAGAGAAGGAGAATGGAAGATTGCTGTAATGCGAAAGTCTTACTATAGAAAGTGTCAAATAATAACACTTTTAAAAAGAAAATGCTACTTTGACTCTTTTAATACCTTTACAAACGTTTTATCCTTATTTTTGAAGAGGGGCAAGTAAATAGATAAATCAGGTGGGTGTTTTCTTGCAATTCTGAATCAAACAATAATGGGAAAATATTGAAACACTTGGTTTTTTTTTCATTTTGAAATGTTTTGTTCATTAATTTTTGTGAGAATCAGATACTCTGGTGATAGGGGCCACACACATACATCATGGGTAGCTTAGAAAAGGAACATGGTTCTCTGTATAAGACACTAGACTAGGAAACAGGGGCTGACAGACTTGCCCGGCATCTGAGCAAGGTGAGTGTGTGTGTATGGGGGGGCGAGTAGAGAGGGGGCATTGGGCAGAAGAGGAGAGACTGGGGTAGTTAGTCTTCAGTGCAGTAATGGTGGCAGTGGCCAGAAACCCTGGGCTCTTTTGAATTACTGGGCCCTGGAGCAACTGCCCCCTTTGTCCGGCCCCCAGTGGCAGGCCTGCTAGGAACCAAGGCATCTGGGTCCTATTCCTGTCTCTGCCATTGTGTGACCATGGGCAAGTAATTTTGTCTCTCTGCCCCTCCCACCTTTTATCTGTTGGGACAGTAAGTTTTTGGGGGCAGGAACTAACTCACTATGTGTTTGTACAGTGCCTAGCACAATAGGGTCCTGATCTTGGTTGGGTCCTGCAGGCATTATTGTAACACAAAGTAAATAATAGCAGCTAAAAAGGAATTTTAAAACTAAGGCTAACATTAATACTAATGAATGTTCATATTGTTTAGAGGTTAGAAATGGCAGAGCAGTAGAATGTAAAATTCCATTTACAGCTCAAAGATACAAAGTGAAGCTGAAAACAGATGACTCTCTCTATAAAGCATATCTATTTTTACAATGAATTATAGTCAATAGAATGGCAGAGGAAAAGTGTGGCCCACAGGTAATCAAAAGATGAATGAATGGAGAATTTCACTGAGTGGTTTAATGGCTACTTGCCATTTTTGAATGACAGCAGATAAAAAAAATACTGTGATAAATATGATAGACCAGACCTTATTTATTTGCAATAAAAAGATATTTACATGCAATTAAACTGATTAATATTCTGAGCCTGTGTGGCCTAACTGACAGGGGACAAATGACATGGTACTTTTTATTAGATCTGACCTACTGGAACCTGATAACATAAAAAACTTACCATAAAATACAAACATGGGGCTGTTGCATGAAATCTTTTTTGTGAGTCAGTTGAAGAAGATTTCCTTTAATTCTGGAAACAAAGATTGCATTTTCTTTCCCCCAGTTCATCATCTCTAGAACTATTTTGATACTTTAAAAAACAAGAGTCTAAATAATCTGAAGAAGTGGGTTGTGCCCATGAAAGCTCATAATATCATCTACATATTTTGTTAGTCTTCAAGGTGCTAGTAGACTATTTGTTTTTTTTTAAATATATAGATTTATCAGAATCAAAACATGAGAGGTAGAGTTTTATAGGAGTTGTACATCCTGGCTACGTCTAGACTACATCCCTTTTTCGTAAAAGGGATGTAAATTAGACGTATCACAATTGCTAATGAAGCGGGGATTTAAATCTCCCCCGCTTCATTAGCATAAAAATGGCTGCTGCTTTTTTTACGCACGGAGCTTTGTCAGAAAAAAGCACCAGTCTAGATGCGGATCTTGCGGAAAATAAAGCCTTTTCCGAAAGATCCCTTATCCCTCTATGAAATAAGATGTTTAAGTTGTTTAAACAAATGTGTTGCAATGGTGGAAAAAAAATGTTGCGTCTGAAAGCTGTAGGTAATTTTTTTTAAAGGGGTACTTTATAAAAAAAAGGTTGAGAAACACTGTGCTAAGCTTGTCCACATTTGAGATTGAGTCAGCAAACATTAATAAACGTAAGCCTTACAAAATCCATGTAAGATGGGTAAGGGTTGTTATCCCCAGTTTACGTGTGGAGAAATTGAGGCATAGAGACTTTCTTGGGATTTACTCAAGATCATACAACAGATCAAAGACAGAGCTAAAACAGAAGGCAGGAGTCCTCTCCACCAATTATTTTGCTTAAACTACTGTACTACAGCAGATGCAGTTCTGGGGGCAGCAGAAGGGGACAATGTCTTGCTATCCAAGGGCAAAGGCTAAGAGCATATGAGACAGTTTGGCAGCTGGGAAGGAACATGTGCACTAGGGATCTCTTGCTTATGCTTAGTAAACCTTCCCCTCTGCAAGTCTCAGCAGTGTAGAGATCCATTTCCTTCTTCAGAGGGGTTTTTATTGCCCTTTTCTTTTGTTGTCTGAGCAGCAAACTCAGTTAGCAAGGGGAATCGATTTGCATCATTCATCTTCACCGAGGAGGGTAAAACAACCAGTGTCTTTTGTCCTATTTAATGTCTGCAATAGTTTGGAGTCAATAGTCAGGACATGACACCTTCTGTGGGAGATTAGCACTTCACAGCCGTTAATGTTTCTCTTCAGTCTGGTGATTTATACAGTCCCAGAGGTTCACAATGCAACCACTTAGATATGACCTTATGTTATGGGATACAGATTAATGCATCTAGCTACTCACAAGCATTCCATAAAATCTAAACATTAAATATTATTCCAACCCTAATATCTGTTGTAACAATACTGACACATAAGTATGCCAGACTGATTCCCTACATATCTGTTAATGTTCAGTTTAGACATGAGGTCCTTGGCATGAGGTGGTACCTAGTCTCTTAGGTTATGTCTACACTACAGAGTTTTTGCGGAAAAACAGCCATTTTTCTGCAAAAACTCACAGAGCATCTACACTGCAAGCATGTTCTTTTGACAGTAAATTGACAGTACATCGAAAGAACAGAGAAGTTTTTGTGCAATTGGTATTCCTCTTTCTACGAGGAAGAAGCCTTTTTGCTTTTTCGATGCGCTTTTGCAGTGTGGATGTGCTCTTGCGCAATAAATTTTTGTGGAAGATATCTTCTGACAAAAGGTTCTTGTGCAAAAAGCTTGCAGTCTAGACATAGCCTTAGTGTCACAGGTTTTATGGAGAATTCCAGCTTCATTTAATTTAGGGGCCAGATCTCCATCTTGCAAAAATTAGTATAGTCCCATTAACTACAATAGAGCAATGCAGATTTACTCAAGATAAGGTTCTAGTCACAGGGTTTCAGACAGAAAGTCCTTGTTTGCAAAATAGTTTTGCTAATTCAAGCTAGGCTAGGCTTAGCCTAAATGACAATTAGTTCAGAACAGTGTGACATAAATATGCCTTATTCCCACACAGACTACAGATAAAATGTAAGGTTGGAACAAGTTTGAAAATGATTTATCACCGCAAGTGCAGGTTTATAACCGCTAGCGTTTTTTTTTTTTTAGAGAAAGGCCATAGTGCAAGGAGAGCAGTTTCTTTACAAGTCAGCAATTTTTTGTAGTTAACAACCAGTTATTCTTTGATCAGAATGCAAGCTATTCACTGAGAGTGAACTTTAACATCATTTATTACAGGGCTTTGCCAGCACCTCTGTAATTATCAGGACACTCTCAAATGACTGGGCATATTTTTCTGTACTGTACCTAGAGAAAAAGAAGAATCCAAGAACAAATCAAAAGCAGAATTGATTTTTTTCTGCTTCAGTATTGATGCTCTGCTCATTTAAAAGAAATATCCAAGGTGTGTGTGTGGTGAGGGGCAGGGAGACCCCTCCAAATTATAAAATAGCAGCTTGAGTTTGCATTTTCACCACCTTACTTAGGGCAGGTCTACAGCACAAGATAAGGGAGAAGATCTTACCATCCGATTTTGTGAAGTCAGAGGTCTGTGTCCTCACTGTGGGGAAGAATCAAATGTTGTCTGAAACATTACTGTCGATGCAGAGAGCTGAGGACCATGGGCAGCTTTGCATTCTGGGCCATATGCACAGTGCCCACTGGGTACAAAACTCGGTAGCAGGTAGCTAGGGGTTCATGTTGGCAACGTCCCAGAATGCATTCCTTTACACCCTCCCCTCTTGTGAGAGATAGCGGGGAGGCAGTGTGCTTGCACCTTTTAGTGCCCTGGTTGCCTGTGCAGATGCTATAGCAACGCGACCATGAAGCCTGTTGTGCAGGAAAGCATTGACATGCTCATGTGTCAAGTTCCTGGTGTGTGTTTAGAGACCATTGTGAAGTCCTCGGTGTCCATGGATAGAGCCTTGCAAATCTGTGGAGATGTGCTTAATATCTGCAAGTATCCGCATCAGCAGATGTGGATATACATGGCTCATTTTTGTGGATACGGATCAGGAAGTAAATTTTGTACCTAGAACCCTGCAAATGTGCAGATATCCACTTTATATCCACAGGTATCCATCCGCATGTAGATATGTATGAGTGTATGAGATATCTGAGGATCATTTTTGCAGATGCAGATGTGGATACAAATGTTGCATTCACACAGAGCTCTATCCCTGATTAGTCAATTATTGATATGTCCTTTAAATTTTTACTTTTAAAAATGATACAGCACAAATTATTAGCACAATTTTATATATATAAATACATACATTGCTAACTACAGTTTGTGTACATATCTCATAACAATAATCAGGTTCAGAATAGTACTAGCTTTCATAAGGAATTTAACTTCACAGTAATATTATATAAATACAACCAGTTGATTGAATTGTGTATTTTTTTGGGTTTCTCTTTAGGAGTTTCTGGATCCTGATTGTCAGAGAAATATAGTAATAGAAAAAAAAATTCCCAGACGCCGGCAGCTTCTCTTTTCTTTGCTGCAGTCTAGTTAGCCATCTATTCAAGTAGATTAGGCTCTTTTCATGTCTGTATAAACCATTGCCTTGAGAAATTGTATTTTTCCAATTGCAAAATCCAGATTTGGTAAAAAATCACAGCAACTCCCATTCCACCAGGATTACCAGGGTGTGGATACAAATCAACAAGGAAAACAAATGGTCTTATCATGCCCCTCCTTAATTACAGGGTCTGAGTCAGAACATCTGTCACCGACTCAGACATAAATTCACTATGTGTCATTGAGCATGTCACTTAATATTTTTTCTGGTCTCAGTTTCTCCAGTTTACTGCAAACTGGAAAAATGTTACTTTCCTCCATAATGGAGTGGTTTGATGTGTACAGATAAAAAGCTATCCCTATAAACTCATTGTGTTGATGATTCATTCATTCATTTAGTATGATTAATAATTACTTGTATTATTATCCCAAGAACTGTAATTATCCTTAAGCTATTCCTTCTCTGTTCTCTCTCCGATTGATTTTCTCTTTCCTACAAGGCAGAATGCTTTTTTTTTTTTAAACAAAAACCAAACGAAAGTCCAAGCAAGCAAGCAAGCAAGCAAGCAAACAAAAAAACCCAGACTAGGCTGGGGTTGGAGTAATACAAAGTTTATGGTAAAACTGTCTCTCTGCTAAGTGAATTACGGTACACAAAGGCTGATAACTTTTCCTGTCTGTTGATTGCAGCAGAAGATATACATGAGCCAGCCCTCGCCTGGTATATTTTTCCTTAATACTCTTTGTGTAGAAAATCCTGAGACAGGTAAGAATTATGTAGTTATTGTATTATAATTCAGGGTAATGACCATTCAAATTATTTACAGCTGATTTCTTAAAAGGTTGATTTCTTAGGAGTTAAATGCATAGCTAAAGTGTTTTGCTTAGTGCTGTATGTTTTCATTTATCTTTTAAAAAATGGTAAAATAGCCTAAGGCCATTTTTTAAAAATTAAAGTTGCTGTTCGAGCTAAAGGCTGAATTGTTGGCAGTTATTTTTTTCCAAGAAGGAGAAGCCCCTTCTAGACATTTAGCAAGGAATGTATCACTCATGTTCTCTTTATAAACCCGGTCTTGTGTTTGTGCTCGCTTCCTTTCCAGAAGTCTTAGCATGCTGTGGCTGTTGAAACTTTTCTGGCCCGCATACCTGTTTAGAGAAGGGATCTCAGAGGCGCTAATTTAGCTGCAAGGCAACCATATGCTGTCTGAATGATCCTATGAGATGAGGGGAATTATCTTGAAAAACGCGTATCTCGAGGCCTTATGTGGACCTGGGGGAGACGGAGGAAAAACCAGCGAAGAGAGGGGAATCTCATTAAAGTTACTAGGTTGGAAGTAGGTTGAGGACTTTGAAAGTGCTGGGGATTTCTTCGAAACGGGCTTGATAGATTTAACGCGATTTTTTGAAGTGTCCTCTTACTCTCCCCCTTTTCTGCTACTGAAGGTAAAAAACACCTCCCCCTGGAAAAAGGACAGGAAACTTTCTGGGGACAATCCACCAGGGTCTCTTCGCTGTGTCCCCAGCCCAGAGGTGCATACGTGTGTGCCCGAGCATTGTTGTGCTGCAGGATGCGATTGAAACTGCTGTTACCTCACCCACCTTAGCTCTGCACTCAAGCCTAGTCAGTTACACCTGGGAGAGGGCGTGAGCCACAGGCAATTTGGGTTCCCTCTTCAGTGCCCCCCGGTAGCCGCTCCAAGCGTATGGGACCCGAGGGGGGCACAGACCCCGACCCCACCTCCTCTCATCTGGGTAGACCCGCTGGATTTCCCCCACGTGCTGCAGTCGTGACCCGCTTTTGTTCCTTCCCTGCAGCTGTTGGCTGGCTCCGGAGCAGAATTAGTGAACGAGGTGGAGCAGGAGGGTGGCGGAGGCAAGGGCCGCTCTCGGGCTCTGACCATGTTTTTCCTCTTGCCCCTCAGCTGCCAGAGGGGATCCAGGAAGCCGCGGGAGAGACTCGCATCTGGAGCGGAGCTTCCAGCCACCATGGAGGGCCTTCTCCTGATTGCAGCCCAAGTCATGTCCGTCTGGTTCACTCTGGCGTTTACACTGATAGTGCTGCCTTCCGTGTTCGGACTGTCGCTGGGCATTTCTGAGTTCTACATGAGAATTTTAGTGAAGACCCTGGAGGTAAGTTGGTGGCCCTTAAAAGTGTTTACTTAATAAAAGGGGGCGAGAGGCTGGGGCGCTGCGTATTTCAGCGTCCTTAATATGTTTCCAGTAAAATCTTCTGGTTTGTGGCAGTAAATCTGCTGTGACTTTGGCATAAACACTTATTCCGTGTGAATCGGTTTCTCTAACCGTGTGAATCCGTGTGAATCGGTTTCTCTAACTCAGGAGGGTGTGTTCTCCCTCTGCAAAACGTGTCCCTCTGCCAAAGGCTGGCTAGTCAAGACTAGAACACTAGTTCCTGGGAATGCTTTGTGTTTTACAATCGTAAATCCGAGCTAATGTTGCGCCTGGGGTCTCATGAAATGTCTCCCTTGCCACTGCTCCAATAAAGGACCTGACAGGCCCGCTATGCATACAGGAGATATCCAGGTGAAGTACAGGGCATCCCCACTATAAGTCACCCCAGTATACATCCGTTCCACACTACAAGTCATTGCTTATAGGAATGGATGCATTTTAGGTCCTCCTATTTCCCCGCTCTTGAGTCATGCAACCCCCCCACCCCAAACCCAATCAGTACAAATAGAAGTCAGCTGTGGGGAAAAAATTCACCCCCTTTAAGTTGTTTTACTATCAGTCCAAGTTTTTTGGAATATACCTTGGACTTATAGCAAGAACGGCCTGCATAGTCAGTGAAGGAGGTCAGCTCCTGCTTAAAAAGAAACTATTGTGAAACTCCACAAATTCAGAGTCACTTCATGCCAGTTTGAACCAACAAAATCAGTTTCCTTGCTAAAATGTTCTGCTGTGTGTTCATCCACACTTGCAATAGCATAATAGTCAACGGTGACTGTAAAAGCTCCAACAGCCAGTGACTATTTTAAAATCGCATGTACTCACCCCTGGGAACCCTTGTCAGGCATCAACATTCTAGGCCAGGGCTACTCAACGCACTGCTCATGGGCTGCATGCGGCCCGCGGCCTGTTTGTTTGCAGCCTGCAGTGCAGTTTGGATTTACGGTGTGGTTTGGGTTGATAACTTTTAGTAGTTAAATTCAGAGTTGTTGACTCGAGTCTCATGACTTAAACTTGAGTCTGACTTAAGTCGCCTAGGTGACTCCACTTGAGCCTCAACTCGGGTTCATTGTTTGTGACTTGAGACTCGACTTGAGACTTGCTAATTTTGTTAAATCAACTTGGTGAAAAAATTGTCCTAAAATGCCGATATTGATGACTTGTACAAAAGCGACTTGACATTTTTTAAATTAAGACTTGAGACTCGACTTGGACTTGACAATGGCAACTTGAAGACAACACTGGTTAAATGCCTGGACCGTTGTGAAGCCAAAACAAAAAAGTAGTCCATATAATGGTCTTCTGTTGATATACATTTTAATAGTTAAATTCCTGGAACTACTCATTAATTAATTCCTGGAATTCCATTGCTCATTAAAAGTGCTGTCATATGGGTGGAAATTGGGTAAATATTGCATTTTATTAATATCAGAAGAACTGATTTAAATGTGGCCTGCATGTTGTGTAGTCTTGCCTTAATATTTGTATTCATGCCTGTCAGTGTGAAAGAAGCTATTTGCATGTATATGCAATCACACTTAATTTGTGGCCCATAGCATGTGTTGTGAGTATCGTTGTGGCCCCCTGTAGCTTTCAAAGTTGAGTAGCCCTGTTGTAGGCTGATATCCAGTCCCTGGATGGGGAAGGGTAAGAACATCATGTACCTTGCTTGCAGTATTCTGCCTTCCTCTTCTTTTTAACCTCTGACAACAGTCTTCTGTGCCAAGCTACTTATGAGTTATAATTAGGTGATCAGCTCTGAATCTCAGTCTTGCTGTCTATTGAATTCTTATATTTCCTAAATTTCTATGCTATCCAACAGGGGAAGGTTAACTTACTTTTAAATTAGTTTGATGAAAGAATGGGTGCATGTGTTTGCCACCTCCCAAGTAGGTTGTCCAACCAGTCCTGCACTATGATAGATACCCAAGCAGCTACTGAGAGAAAAATCTAGTTCTGATGTTCTATGGGGCACTTTCTTAAGGCTAAACTTTAAAAAATGCTCTTCTTGCCTCACTTTTCCCAGATGAAGCAAGAATCTCTGTTGGGATAGGAGCTTACTTTATATTGCCTTGACGTGTCCCTGGCACTTCAGTAGGATGTCCTGGATCAGACTCCTTGTGATGTAAATCACCACCCTGCCTCCTGTTGTGCTGTATTTCAGTCACTTGGCACCTAAATCCTCACAGTATTGGCACGGATGGTCACACACACAGCTTCTTGAAGTGATGAATTTGCACAGCAGTTCAGCTTCCTGTCTTCTAAATGGGGTATTTGTGAGGGCTGAACTCCTTCTTTTCCCCTGCCATTTTCCTCCTCTATGGAAATCGACCTCTCCAGGAGAGTGCTGGCTAGGGGTGGGCTGAAGGTGGAATGTGTGTGAAGTTCTAGAAGAGCAAAGGGGAAGGAGGAGCTAATGTTGTACCAGCCTCTTGAAAATGTAACTAGGGTGACCTGGGTAATCAGAAGCTGTGAAGCTCAACACTAGTCCAAGGCAAAATTGTGGAAGGACATCTTGGGAATCAATCCAGTAACTCATGCTGCCTCGCTTCATGCCACTCAACAAGGGTTTTATAGAAAATGGATCTAGTTACACTCGGCGCTGTTCTGTGAGGTTACCAGTTTTGCTGAGATAATGTGTTCTGATGCCTTACGGAAGCTGGCGTGGGACCACACAACATTCTGAATTTTGTGCTATGCCAAAAAGTAGCACCTATTAAATGGGTTTTTTAATACTGGCAGCTAGATCTCAGAATAACTTTAAATACATGATGAGTTATTTCTAGTGGGGGTCCCACAACCCAGCACTAGTTATTGAGGTGACTCAGAGGTATCTGTCACTTGCCACTTCACCAGTTGTAGAGAAGAATGAGGCCATCTTGGTAAACTGGCCTGACTTGAGTACTGCACATCTCTTAAGCTGGAAGGTGATACTTTCTAGGAGCAAAGAATGTGTTTCCTGCTGCTAGGATGAGGGACGGTTGCTTGGAAAGCAGTGATGCAAAAGTCATTGTGTGCTAAGAGGAGGGCATGAGGGAGAGTCAGCTGAACATGGGCTGGTGATGTGGTGCCAGGACTGACTCTCAAAGGCTGTCCTCATGTGTGTAAACAGGAGACCACTGAATAAAACCAGGGAGGCGTTACTCTGTATATGGAACTAGTGAATTGATTACTGCAGTACTGTGTCCAGTTCTGGTGTCGTCCTAAAAAGGCTGTTGACAACTTAGATGGATTCAGAAAAAGAGCTGTAAAAATGATCTAGCATTTGGAAAGCCTGACCTGGCGTGAGAGACTAATCAGCTCAAGCTATTTATGTATCCATTAGAAGATTTGCCCGGCATTGCTTGGGTCCTTAACTCAATTTAAAAATAAAATAAAATGAAAATGTACATGCTTTCAACCATTGCTCTTAGGTAGGGTTGGGGACGAGGGGCTCAGTGTGCAGGCTGGCCTGAGGAGAGAAGGACTATCCCTGCCCTCTCAGCAGCTTGGGGCCAGGTGAGTCGTGTCTCTCCATGGCCACTGCAGCTCCAGCAGGCACAGCCGGGGGAGGGGTGCATGTCCCCTGGCTGGGGCAGGTCCCGGTTCTTCTGCCCCCTGCACTCCTCAGCCAGAGTGAGGAATGCAGCAAATTGTGCACTTCCCCTCGCTTCCTGGTGAAGGGGAACAGCCAGCAATGTTTTTGTAATATGGGGGAAGCTTCAGCTCCCCACCACCCTTCCTAAAGTGCACCTGGGGGTGCACGGCTCAGGGCTGGAGTGGTCCTGAATATGGTAGAGGGATGCACCACTAGTCAGCCCCTTTCATTTGTTGTGTGATTGTCTCTTTTCTGTATGAGAAGCAAGCCCATTCCAGTCACATCCCATTTTCTGGCACAACCAAACCCCTGACCTTGCTAGGATAAGAGGATGCTGTATATCCAATTTGGTGGTCCTGGCTCTTACCAATTAGGAGTTCTTATACAGACGGACAAACTCTTTCAAATATATAGGAGAAGAGACTGTCTGGAGTGACGTGACTATGGACAGCTTAGAATGGTGTTTACTTGTCTAGCAGATGAAGGTATAATGTTATCCAGTGGCTAGAAGCTGAAGTTAGAGGAACTTTGACTAGCAATAACCTCAAACCTTTAACAGTGAGGCTACGTCTACACTGGCAGCTTCTTGTGGAAGAACAGCCGTTCTTCTGCAAAAACTTGCTGGCTGTCTACACTGCACGAGCATTCTTCCAGAAGTAAATTTACAGTATAGCATTGTAAAACAGGGCTTCTTCCAGCAGAGTTATTCCTCTCCCCACAAGGAATAAGCCCTGTTGTGCAAGAGTTCTTCCAGAAGAGGTCAGCGTAGACAAGCAACATGAATTTCTTGCGCAAGAAGCCCCTATGGTTAAAGTAGCCGTCAGAGCTTTCTTGCGGAAGAGAGCGTCTACACTGCCAGGGATGCTCTTCCGCAAAAGCACATCTCTTGTGCAAAAGCACATGGCAGTGTAGACACTCTCTCTTGTGGAAGAGTTTGTGCACAAGAACTCTTCCACAAAAGAGTTCTTGCACAAGAAGCTGCCAGTGTAGACATAGCCTGAGTGTAATAATCATTAGAACAACTTGTGATGGGTTGGATCACAGAAATTCCTTCGGGGTTGTCCCACTAATGAAGCCACTGATGTCTGCCATCCTACCCTCTGGGGCTCCTCCCCTGAGCTTAGTAGGTGGGAGGCTCAAATTTCTTCTAGCCCAGGCACAGATTTGGGGGTTACCACCTTCCTGCAGAGCAATGTAGACCCTGAACCAGCTCAGCTCAGCTCTAGGAGGCCTTGGCTATAAGGCCTGTTGATAGTACCCAGGAACCCAAACCCCCAGATAAATCATCTTTTCCTGTGTAAAAGTTTTACTCAGAGAAAGCTCCTAGAGATGCCTGACCACTTTAGCAATGAAAGAGAGATGCACAGTGGTTGCTCCCTCCAAGGTAGCAATTATTTGCACTGGGCTTGATAATAAACAAAAGTATTTTTGAGTATAAAAGGTAGGATTTAAGTAACTGCATGTGAAAACAGCCAGATCAAAGTAAGTTACTAATGCAAAATAAAAAAAGCCAGCTAATCCTAATGAAATAAAACTTATTATGCAAATTCTTAAATAAACAGTAGTTCTAAACATTTTTCACAAGCTAAGCAGTCTCCTATCTCGAGCGCAATTCTTCCCCCTGATCAGTCTTAGATGTTTCTAGCAGGCAACATGGCAGGAAAAAGGGGGGGGGGTGTCTCCTGATGTCTGACAACTCCCCTTATTATTTGCCCCTCCCCATCTCATTTTTGACAAGTTGGGAATTCATTGTGCTCAGTTCAAACTTGTCTCACCTTGAGTGGAAAAGTATCAGATCCAAAATGGGGGTTCAACATCTTGTGGCCTGTCCACATGTCTTTGTAAGATCAAACTCAGTTTGGATTTACAAGAAAAACAAAACTATTCACAGGTCATTGACTTGATTTAGGCATTAAGTTCCTAAAGTACCACTACTGGCCCTCATTAGCACGTTTAGGATTAAAAATAGATTTACACTTAATTTTTAACTTCATTATACAAGAATGATACACAGAGCCGTCCTTAGGAGGCATGGGGCCTGTGGCACCTCCCCCCTTTCTTCATGCTTCTTTTCCTCCCCCCCACCCGCCCCGGTGCTGCAGGCTCCACCCCATTCCCCAAAGCTCATCCCTGCTCCACCCCAAATATCATGAAAGATAACATACAGAAACCAGTGGGAGAACACTTTAACCTCCCTGAACACTCAGTAATGGATTTAAAAGTAGCCATCCTTCTACACACACTCCCAAACCAGACTACAAAGAGAAACAGCAAAGCTGCAATTCATTTGCAAGTTTAATATGCTCAAATTGGGACTGAATAAGGACTTAGAATGGTTTTTCTCACTACAGAGGCAGTTTTCCCTCTTGGTATTCACACTCCCCATCAACTACTGGGAGTGAACCACATCCACCCTACTGGTCCTACACTTAATAAGCAACTCTTCTTTTGATATGCTGGTATATACGTCCCTACCTCTGATTTCCACTCCATGCATCTGACAAAGTGGCTTTTATCCATGAAAGCTTCTGCCCAAAAAATCTATTAATCTTTAGGGTTCCACAGGACTGTTTTTGGTTTTAACATGTCAATTGTCATATGGCTAATGAAACTGGTGAATGTTACTTGCTTTCCTAATTATAGTTTTAGTGAATAATACCACTGTGTGAATTTGTTGGCTAAAATATCCGTTTTAAAAAATAAAACAACTGCTGTTTCTTCAGTACTAAAACATTTTGTGCGTGCCTGTCAGTTTTGCCAAGTGACTTCAGTAGAAACAATTCCTGCTCAGCAAAATATTCCATTTTGGTTTTTTATTTTCAAAATGCCACACTTTGAATGTTTGTTTAAAACCATTTATTAGTTTAAAATTTCATTTAGTGTTGAAAATGTTTAAAGAGTAAAAATCTAAAAGTTCCATTTTGCCAAAACCAAAAATGTATCATTTGACCAGAAGCGTATGAGCATTTCCAGCAAACCAAAAATCCATTATTCAGGCAGCTCTACTGGACAGTATCAGCAAATACCCTTTAACATTTTGGTTTTTGACATGCCTAGCTCTCTAGAGCTACGTAGGGTTATTTGTTAAACAATTTGTTTGAAGTATCTTTTATTTGGATTTTCTTTGAAATTTCAAAACCTTTAAACTTCTTAAATGTAGAAAATACTCTTTAAGTTCTCCTACAACTCCCACGTATGAGGGTTTCTAACATAGTTGTTTTAATTCCTAAAGTGCCTGTGCTTCAGGTACAAGTAAAAGGACATGGGCTAATGGTGGCTTTTCTGCCCCTCCACAAGACTATTGAAAAATTGCTTCACTTTCAGATTAAGTGCCATTTCTATTGGTACTGAAGTCTTCCTCTCCTACTTCCTCCTCCCTCCCCCAAAAAGCTTACAAAACGAGCATCCAAACTTCTGATCCAAATAAAACCTGCTTGCATCCATCTAAGATGGCACCTCTGAACAAATAGCTGAAACAAGGCCCGATGTTTCTAATGCTGTACTTCTGATAACCTGACTGATCTTTGCTTCTAATTGCTGTAGTTGTCCCTTAACTGCAGATTTTTCTTTGCTCCATTTTAACAATGCAACAAGACCCAATTTTCTTATGTTTGTTCTAATAGATGTTTAAATAGCACTGTGTGGAAAGCCCCTACTATGTTTCTAATTTGTGGTCTAGCTTTGCAGCATCTCTCAATGCATAAGGAAAGCCAAAATCAAATTGAGCTCAAACTAGAATTATTTTATTTATTTTTTGAGCAAGGATCAGTGCTAAACTAGGAGGGAAAGGGGTTTCTCTTTTGAGTTCTGAAGTCAGGTTTTTAGAGATGCTTCCCAGCAATTATGAGAACTCGTGTTCAGTATTGTGCTAATTCATAAGGATGCAGAAGTGAAATTGGTTCACTCTAAGAAATGTAAAACAGGAGTGTCTAAGGCATTTATTACAAAGGTCATGAAGGAAACTTTGTTTACGAAAGACTTGATAATGCCTTTCTCAACTAGGACTGACTTTGTCTTGTGACATTCATCAGAGAAGGTCCTATTTTAGGTATCTGTGACTTTGTTTAGCATGAAAGATAGTTTGATATGCACTAAAGGAAGAATAGCTTTCTGAAACAGACTGCTCTGGTTTGGCTAAAGCTTTAGGCACAGCTCAAAGTATATAGCTGCTTAGCTATGGAAAGGCAGGAATAGATGGATGGTCAAAGGCTCTTTAGGCTGGGACCAGTGTGCTCAGCACTCAGGTGGCAGTTTGCACTTGATACAAAATTACTCTGAGCCATTAAGTCAAAATAAAATAAAAACCCTGCAGGGAGTTACAAATGGGGTTACCAGATAGTTTAACCAAAAATACCCAAGTCCCCTCCCTCCCCCCCCCCCCAAAAAAAAAACACTGGGGCAAAAAATCTTAGAGGAGGGGGAGACCAAAGTTGTTGAGCAAAAAAACCAAAAAACAAAAGACCCCAACAGCATTTATTAAGCACCAAAAAAAAAAAAGAAAGAAAAGAAAAGGTTTTTGGCCAGTGGGCTATCTTGTTTTTCTCCTCTAGCCACAGACAGTTTCCCTGTGGAACCAGGTAAGCGGGGGGGAGGGAGGGGGGGGGAGTCTGGCAGGATGTCTGGGGGGACCCGGTGGGGGGTCCAGGGTCTGGGTCCGGTTGTTGAGTGTGTCATAGGGTTTCCAGGTGTCTGGTATTTTCACCTCCTGGCAGGGGAAAAAAATCAGAAAATACCTGCCATTTTAGGTGTCTGGTATTTTCTGAATTTTTTTTACTAGACAGGAGGCGAAAATACCGGACTGTCTGGGTCAATACTGGACACCTAGTAACCCTAGTGATGAAGGAATCTCATAAAACTGCATGACTGGTCAGTAAAATGGCACATAAAATTCAAACTTGATAAATGCCAACTATTACATATTGGGGAAAATATCTATATCTGTGGTACACCCTTACATTGAATACTGTGTGCAATTCTGGTTTAGCCCACCTCAAAAACTATATTAGCATCAGAAAAAAATATAGAAAAGGACAACATAAATATTAGGGATATGGGAAAACTTCCATATAAGGAACAATTAAAAAGACTTGGACTGTAAGCTTGGGAAAGAGACAACTAAGGGAGGTGGGTGTGAGAGGTCTATAGAAATCATGAATGGTATGGAGAAGGTGAACAAGAGGGAGTTATTTATCCCTTCCCAAACCACAAGAGCCCTGGACGTCCAATGAAATTAATAGGCAGGATATTTAAAACAAAAATAAGGAAGTAGACTTTCACACTAAGCACAGTCAACCTGTGGAACTCATTGCCATGGGATCTTGTGAAGGCCAAAAATATAATTGAGTACAAAACAGAATTAGAGAAGTTCATGGAGGAGCTCTCCCATCAATGCCTATGAAGCCAAAATTATCAAGGATACAAACTCATCTTCCTGGTGTCCTAAACCTCTGACTTCCAGCAACTGGGACTAGATGTCTGGGGGTAAAAAATTGCCCTGTTCACACCCTCTGTAGTATTCAGCACCAACTACTGTTGGAAGACAGTGAAGGTGCTGAAATAATTTTATACTGGGAGAACTGAAGGCAGAAACCACGTGTTTGGGTTGTTACTACTGTAACCCCCTTTTTCCTCCCCGGGTTACTCAGGAGCAGGTCACACTCACAGGTGTGCCTGGGCATCTGATGGTTTCAACATAAAAGGAGATTCTGAGTGCCACAGTGGTGATGTTGTTTAGTGGGGAAAACCTATCCACCCCCTTGCTGCAGTCCCTTGCTCATAAAGAATATACAATGGCGGTGCCTCCACCTGGCTGGCCCTGTACACACTTAATGGTGTGCCTTGGGAACCTCCAGGTTCCCACCCCAGAATGTGCACTCCTCTGGACCCAGAGTCCCAGACGCTTGCGTGGGCGCACTCGAAGAGCTGCAGCTGTAGTGGAGATTCTCTGTAGGGAGTGTGTATGTGGGTCCAAGCTATGCAGCAGCTCTGGTTCACTGGGCTGGCCTCTCTGCCTCTTTGGACCCAGAGTTAGTCTGTATCTCTGAGGTCTGTCCCAGGCAGCACTTTCCCAAAGATGCCCAATTACTCAGTCTCCTCCTGTGTGCTGATTGTAGTGGTCCTGAGCCACAGGCCCAGACAAAGTCTCTCCTTCCTAGGGCAATCAGAAGCAGCCTGCTAGATCCCAGTTCCAAAGGCTCTGTCCCAGTCTGTAGCTGCAACCTAACAGCTCCTGGACTGGATAAAACTCCTCTACAGCAGCCTGGCTCATTTTCGTTCCCAAAACAATGGAAAAGTCCCCAGACTGCTGAGCCTCTTTCCACACACGGAGAGACTCAGACCCCAAACACAAAAACTTCCTTCTGGTTTCCTCAAGGGCTCATGGGAATTGTAGTCACTGGGGCTAGATTGCAGCACACAGGATCTTCCCAGAAAATAAACAGAGGCACCTTTAGTAAGGGGACTACACTACTTTAAGGCAGGGGGGCATGGCAGGATCCCTAGTTTCCGTATCTATAAGGGACAGGATACTGGGTTATGGGCACCTATGGACATATTTGTTTTAAAAGTTGAAATTATTTGAAATAAAGTGTAGCATTTGCCAGGGATTACATTTCTCAAGCCTCCCCCTTAGAGAGAGTCTGCATCACTGTGGGATTGTATGTAAATGCTTCAATTTTTTTTAATGCAAAGAAATCCTACATTGGTTTAACTTGATTCAGTAAAGTATATCCAGGCTAGTGCAGGAAATGGCTAAATCTGTCACACTTCCTTTCTTAGGTTTCACAACTGATTTAAAAAATATGAGCTACAAAAATGAGGCTCATACTCATTTCAGGGGCTGGGAAGTGCTGCTTTATTGGAGGTAGGAATGTGAACTGTTTGGCCCAATACAAACAAGGGGCGGCTCCAGTTGTCTGGGCCTATGGTGTGGTGCGGCCGATCTGGTCTGAGCAGAGCAAACTGCTGTGCTTTGGGAAGAGGGTGCTCTAGCCTGGCTATATAATGTCTAAACAGAAATAACATTTAACCAGTTAACTGATTACATAGGTTTTTATATCCCTAAGAGTGTCAGTACTTGTGTGGATAGCTCAGAGAGCAGATCTGATTCCAGAAACGTACTTAGATGCTTTTTGTCGTTAGCTTCTTGAAACAAGCACAAAAAGGGGGAGAGGGACACCAGAGAATCATATCAAACTTGCCAAAATCTTGCCTTATTACTTGTCAATAAATATCTTTGCATATCTTCTGAGTAATTGGGCATGGTTTCTTGGAAACGAGTGACCGGATGGAATATGTCCCTTTGGCGATGTCTACACTGCGCATTGTTGCGCAAGATGTGCAAATTTGCATACCTAATGAGCCGCCATTTTTGCGGAAGGGGCTTTTTCGCAAGAAGGAGCTGCCCCTTTTGCGCAGGAGCCGTTCTGCTGCTTATTTTCAGGCAAAAGCCCCTTCTGCAAAATGGCAGCTCATTAGGTATGCAAATGAGGCGCAGCGATATTCATTGCTGTGCCTCATTTGCATATCCTCTTATTCAACAATGCGCAGTGTAGACGTCGTCTCAGAGCCTCAGGCCAAGCTACCACATAGTAGCTTTTTGTTGTAAAGAACCTGTACTCAGTTGTTGTTGTTGTGCTGTAAATGGCTTGGTCCAGTCTACACTGAAAAACTGTAATGAGTGTTTTAACGGTGGTTCTGGTCTGGTGCCATGTTTGACTAGATGATACAAGTGGAAGCACTTTCTCCCGCATAGTAAATACTCTTCCTACCAAAACATGAATTCAAGAAAATGATGCAATTCACTTCCTTCTGTGTGCCCTAAGCACATTTCAATTAGGGGTGTTAACGGGTAACCAGTTAAATGGCTACCTGGTAAGCATCACCCTTAATAGATGCTTATTGGCTAATGGTTAATCATTACCTGGGAGCAGCCCCATGCAGGGGAGGGGGATGGGGATGGGACTGGCAGGGACAGCCCCCATGTGGGGAGGGGGCAGGAGCCACAGTGGCAGTGTCTGTCTGCAGTGGGGACTGCTCTAGCCTGAACTAAGCAGGTAGGGGGACAGCTCCAGCCCTATTGGAGCCGCTCCCCCTGCCCACCATCCCTTCAATTGGTTAAATGTAGTGTTAGCGCTATGTTTATCCATTTCACCAATCAGATGGGATTTTACATCCCTAATTTCAATCTGACTTAATCCAGACTCTGGAGGGGTATAGCAGATCCTGTGTAGGAAGTGACTATGAACCTCCCAGATCAGACTATTTTAGAGCAATTTTTATGGAATGAAATGTATCCTTAGGAGATGTACTTGTCTGTCCTGCTCAATGTAGCTGTTAACTTGTTTGCGTCACACTACGCTTCTGTTTTTATTTGCCTGAAAGATCCACTGCCTCTTCTGCAAAGCATTGTTGTACAGAGTGGTGTTGCCACTTTGTGAACACTACAGATGCATGTCTCAATATCCTGTGTTTTTTTTTCAGGATGGTTACTCAGGTCTGAACACAGCAGAAGTATTTGCTGCTGCCTTTAAAATAGTCCAGCAATAATATTAAACCTTACCAGGAATGTTTCCAAGTGAGACACTAGCTGCTCCTTCTAAACTCTAAATTGGTGTGTCTATAGATTCCCATCTTTTCTCCATGCAAAACAGGTAGAGATTCATACTTGTGTCTGATCAATACTTGAGTCCAAGGCAACTAGCTAGGAAAAATTATACTTCTCAAAATGTCTAGCCTAGACCAGTAATGAAAGATAGAACTTTACATTGTGATGCAAATTATTGTAATTCATAGTTTGCCATTTATTTGAAAAAGGTTATAGCTGATGTCGGAAAGCAGATCAGCCTGCCATAGTGCTTTGCACTGTGCTGATATAATAGACCTTTCTTGTCCAAAAAGTTTTGTCAAAGTCTTGGCAGAGGATGGAAGGGGTGAAGGAAGGGAAGCTGCACGTGATGGCATGAGCATCTTTGATACCTTTCGGTTGTTTCCTGGGAGAGGGAACCCAGGCACAGGTACGAATGCTGCCTACTTGAAGTGAAGTTTAAAACTTGAGAGAGGGAGCATATCAATGTGACAGCAAAATATACTTGCTTGGCGATTTGAGTTGTCCTGAATTCTTGCTTCCTCCCTCTACCTCAGCCAGTACCTTCCTAAGCTTTCAGGAGCTTCAGAGGGGTAGCAGAGTTAGTCTAACTGGAAAAATGTAAACAATAGTCTAGCAGCACCTTAAAGACTAACAAACATGTAGATGGTATCATGAGCTTGTGTGGGCACAGCCCACTTCTTCAGATGAATGGACTTATTAAAGGACAAGTTTCAAAATAGAGGTGGAGTGCGGGGGAGAAGAGAAATAGTCAATGAGAGCCTCTATGCTATATGAAGTTGGTAGAAAAGCTGCAAATTGTTCTTAGTACCCATTGTTTTGATTTTTTTTTTTTAAATGTCATTAGGATGTGGAGTGTAGAAGGCCACCCAGCCAATGTCTTTATTCAGACCTTTTGTGATGGGAATCAAACCTGTAAATGGAGTTAAGTTCCAAGGCTTCCCTATGTATATGGCTTGTGGAATTGGCTGAGGGCCTGAAATCGTACAATGACTTTGAGATCCATTTTTATTTTAAAACTGGACCTTTAATAACTCCATTCATCTGAAGAAGTGGGTTGTGCCCACAAAAGCTCATGATACTATCCACATGTTTTGTTAAGCTTTCAGGGTTAGCAACAAACACTCAATGGAAGATCACTCAAAGGTTTAATCCGTGTACATACACAACATTGGTTCTTGAACTAGCAGGTCTTTGTATTGGAAATGAAGGCTGAAGAAGCAAGATAACGGAATTTGTGTTATTACGTGTCTCTGGTCTTGGTGATCCAAGATGGAAACAAGCACTATATCCCACTGAGAATCGAGTGCTTTGAGTGCTACATAGCATAACACAAACACCAGTATAATAGACAATTGAAATGTGCTAGTCCCTCAGACCAAGAAAGGGAAGAGCATCTTCAGACACAGACTTGCCAGCCTAGTGAGGATTGTTTCACCCTAAGTTCAAAGGGAGCAGGTGGTGACAAAGACCCATAAGTAGATATAAAAAAGTGATCTTAACAGAAGGCTAGAAGTTGGGGGAGGAAACAGTAAACTCCAATAAGGTTATAGGAGCAACGAGAGAGAACTGGGGAAATCTGCTCAACATATTAGATGTCTTCTCCACACGTGCAAGGAAAATGGGTTATAAGCAGGGAGTCTGAATGCACGAACGAAATGATGACAAATGTAGCATCACAGACTTGGTGGGATAAATTGCATGATAGGAGTAGAAGGACAGACAGGAATAACAGAGAGGAGGTCCTGCATTTTTGCATCAAGAATATAGATACTTGTTCTGAGGTCGGGAAGAAGATAAACAGGCCCACTGACAAGAGCCGGGAGGCAACTGCCCCAGGGCTGACAATTTAAAATGGCCTGGGGCTCTTGCTGCTGCTGGTACATTTGCAGCAGTGGTAGCCAGAGCCCTGGGCTCGTTAACTCGCTGCTGGAGCAAGGGTTGGCTGGTGGGAGGAGGGGACAGGGGAAGGGGCAGAGGAGTGCAACATGATCTTGGCAGTGCTGAAGGCTAGTGCTCCAGCCCCACACCGTCTGCCCGAGGTCCCTCCCTGTCCAGGAGTATGCATCCAACACGCCCCACACCAAGAGCCTGGCAATTCTGTCGGCCACCTGGAGGTGAGAGGCAGACCAGCTGACGGTCTCAAGATGAACATAAATGGGGAAGGGGAAATGGGTGACAACATGGTGGAGTCTAGGATAGACAACCGCAGCAGGAGTGTTGAACGACTCTGGACAGCTTAAGACCGCGAGTACCAACCTCAGGGCAAACTGTTAGGAGGGGCACAAACACCCAGTTGGTTGAGACTTTTCTCTATGTACGTTTCACCAACCAAATATGAAATGTAAACTCCTCAAGCCCTGTGATATAGACACAGTCTCGTGGATACTCTGTTTATCTTGACAAGTTTGCATTTGTCATCAACGGTCACAACAAAAAATAACACCAGTACGAAGGTTACTCAGTCCCAAAGAACCAGGTAAATTGTACAGGTTGGACCTCCCTTGTCTGGCACCCTCGGGACCTGACTGGACCCAGACAAGGGGATTGGCTGAACGAGGGGAGGCTCCTCCCAACATGGCCCTTGCTGCCCCTGGCTAGGACTCCAGCCAAGCCCCACTGCTGCCTGCCCAGCCATGGCTCCCAGCTTGGGGCTCTGCGGCTGCCGGGGCCTGTGGCTGTTGCCGGCCCCCCTCTATCGCTTGGCAACAGGGGGCCAGAACTCCTTGCTGCACCCCCTCCCTTAACACGGGACTCCTGGCTGAGTCGTGCCCTTCTTCCCCCACTCCTGCCCTGTGGCCCGACCTCCTTCTACTGGGACTCCATGGTCCAGGAACATCAGATGTTGCTAGACCAGAGTCCCGGTTAAGGGAGGTACAACCTGTACTTCTGTCTTTAGTAGAAGATTTGTGCTTGTAGTTGATATGTAGCTCCATTATGCCATGAAGAAAGTGCAAGCCCTCTACTTACTAGGAAAAAGAGCTAATAACTGATGACATCAAGAAGGCTGAGATGTTCTCTCTGTGTTTGTGTGTTTGTGTGTTTTTTTTCGTCAGACTTCTTTAAAAAGGCTGATTGGGACTAGATCAGTTAATATTAACAACTGGGGGGAAGGAACGCATTGCAGAATGGAGAGAGAATGGGTTAAAGAAGATTTAAATAAGTTAGATATATTCAAGTTGGCCAGTCCTTCACACTGGGATACTTGCAGAACTAGCTGAAGCAATCTCAGAACCACTAGCAATCCTCTTTGGAGGACCGGTGAGTTCACGGAGGATTGGAGAAGGGCAAATGTAGTATTTTTTTTTAAACATGTAATCGAGAGGACTTATGGAATTAGATGAGTTAGCCTAACTTTGGTACTTGAAGAGATACCAAAACAAAGGATTAAACAGTCACTTTTTAAAAAGATCCATGAGGCTAATAAGATTATAAGGAATAGTCCTCGTGGATTTATCAAGAACAAATCATGCTAAACCTACCTAACCTCCTTCTTTGACAAGTGCACTTGCCTAGTGGATGGGGGTAAGTTGTAGATGACAGATCCTGATTTTTAGTAAAGCTTTTGTCACCCCTAAACACCTAGGGAAATGTGGTCCAGATTAAATTCCTATAAACTAGATGCACAGCAGGTTGAAAGATCATGGAGCAGCTATCTGCTGTCAAGCTGGAAGTACGTATCGTAGAAGGGACCCACATGGTCTGTCTTGAGATTGGTACTAGCCAACACTTTCAATAATGACTGAGTGTAGAGCATGCCTATAAAATTTGAAGATGGCAACAAATCGGGGGCAGGGTTGCAAGCACACAGAACATATTAGAACTCAAAATGATCTTGACCAATAAAATAACTTGTCTAGAATCAACAAGCTGAAATTCAGTAAAGTGCAAAGTATTACACTTAATGGAAAAAATGTCTGACTAGCTTTGCTAGTTTGTATTCTCTTGCCTCAGGATGTCTGGGAGAGGTTGTTGGTAGGTTTCTCCATCTGTGAAACTGCAAGTGTGGCACCTAAGTTTGCTTCTCTTTACTGTTCAAAACAAGTGCCAAAGGCTGTTCAGTGGCATCATGCTAGACCTCCTTTGTGAGCCATTGGCCTAGGCTAGAGATTAGTCACTAATACCATGTTCACCCTTTAAGCAATAACTTAGCACTATGTGCTCAGAAATCATAATTGGCTTAAAAAGCCTGTGTCGTTGTCTTTTTTTTTAAGGGGGTGCGGGGGAAGAGCCATGGGTTTTCTTTCTTGATCTCTGATATTTGAGTATTTTGTGTGCACTGAGAACACTTTCTAGCTTATTTGTAGCCATGAGGGATAAACATATTCCCTTCTCATCTACTCTAAACTGAGGTTCTACTGAAAAAAAGGAGACTGGCAGCCTGGGACATGGCTTACAACTGGTTTGTCTCCACTCTACTTGGATGCTGAAGACCAGTAATGAGGCCTTTTAAAAAAAAAAAAAAAAAAATCTTGTGATTGTGTCCTTAACTTCTCATTCTGTTCTATTAAAGTTGGCAGAGTGAGTCTAGAACTACTGGCTTTTTTTCCCCCCACTGACTCTTGCTGGCAGGATTTTTCATCTGTATCAAGACACTTAAGAACAGGAACCAAATCAGAGAGAGGGGGGGGGGGGGGGGGGGAGTGTGCGTGTGCGCGCGTGCGCGCGCAAGAGACAAACTTAATGCAGATGGCTGTCCAAGGAAATACATTCTATGGTGAGCAAATGTCACAACATCAAACACTGTCTCTTAAACACACACTCTTTTTCCCTCTTGAACAGTGGGCCACAATACGAATCCAGAAAGGAGTAAAAAAGAAGCAGGCAATGGCGCTTAAGAACTCTGCTTCCAGTGGTAAGAACTTTGAATGAAGAATGTCTCAGTAATATTAACTTGAGAAAATGAAGACCTGATCATTTTAAAATAGGGGGAGGGGGAAAGAGCTGCTAACCTTGTTCCTAAATGACTATTGTAAGCACACTCAGGCCTAGCTAAGATTGGGGACCCATTATGGTCAGCACTGTTCAGCAGCACTGTCATAGGGTTGCCAGGTGTCTGGTATTGACCCAGACAGTGCAGTATTTTTGCCTCCTGTCCCGTTTAAAAAAAAAAAACAAAAAAAATTAAAGTACCGGACACCTAAAATGTCTGGTATTTTCGGACTTTTTTTTTCGCCTGCCAGGAGGCGAAAATACCAGACACCTGATAATCCTACGACACTCAGCAACTGACCCAGCCCCCGGAAACGAGTTGAGAACAGCCCTCCCCATGACGTCACCCCTGTGTGCCCTTCCCCCTTTTTCCTGCATCCAGGGCTGGCTCTAGGTTTTTTGCCGCCCCCCTCCCCTGCAAAATTTTTTGGCCCCTCCCCCCCCTTTTTTTTTGTCCAGGGAGGGTGCACACAAAATGCGGCTTGCTGGGGGTGAATGCCCTGTATTGATACAGGTCTCTGACTTCTCTTTCATTCCTTTGCATGCCACTCCAACTTACCCGCCTTTGGCTAGGCTGCTGGAGAGCCACCCGGGGAAGTGGGGGTCGGGATTGCGTGCGTGCCTGGCCGCTATTCGTTGTCACCCTGCTCCCTAGACACTTTGCAGTGGCAGGAACGGCTGTTGTGACCGTTCTGCTCGCTGGGGCTTCCCTCCGAATTATCGCGTTCACACTGTCCCTGCGCAGTGGCGAGAGGCGAACAGGTCCTATTATAGCGCGTTCTTTCGCCGCCGGCTCCCCTGGGCCCTGGGGTGTCACTATGGAAAAATGACGAGCCTGCCTCCAGAAAGGAGATCCCCGCAACTTTGAGTGGGCTGGGCGGAGTGGAGGAACTGTGGCTCCTGGCTGCAGCCGGCCGGCTTGGGGGCGTGTGTGTGGGGGAAGGGGCTCGTGCGGGAGAGAGTGAGCCAGACCCAGAGCCAGAGCCAGAGCAGGATTAGCCGGCTGCCTCGTCCTCCCTCCAGCCAGAGCGGAGAGTTTGTGGAGGGCGACGCGCATTGCAATCAGGGAACCCCAGTGGGGAGCAGAGGCGGCTGCCGCTGTATGGGGACCCATTAGAAACTAGCAATTCCTCCCCCGCAAAAAATAGCACCGGCCCTCTCTTCTCCCCCCCCCCCCCCCCCCCCCCCCCCCCCCCCCAATTTTTCTCTGCTGCTTCATTCCCGGCTGGAGGGAACCGCAGTGGAGGGTGGCACGGCGGAGCGGCTGCGATCGCAGCTCTCCCGCCGGAGCAGGCAATGGCTGTCTCCAGATGCTGATTGCTCGAGCACTTGGCGGCACCAGGCAGGAGGCAGCTGTAGTGGCAGCCGCAGCAGCAATGGGAGCCAGCTGCTGAGGGACGGCCAGGGGAAGGTGCCTGCCGCTTGCCCCAACCTGGAGCTGCCGGGGCCCGGGCAGGCGGCACCTGTGGCAGGGGGCCCATGCAGTGACAGCGCTGGGCCATGGGTGCCCTCTGGGTGCATCTGCGGCTGGAGGGACCGGAGGAGGGTCTTGCTTGTCCCTGGTGCTCGGGGGGGATGTGGCCCTGCCACGGTGGAGCCCCAGTGCCCACCGAGCCTCTGAACTCTGATCCAGTGAGCTGGGAGCTGGCTGCTGGGAGCAGCCACGATGGCTGCGGCCTGCCCCACTGGGCTCAGCATCAGCAGGAGCAGCCACTGCTGCCCCGCGCTGGGGCCAGGTGCCCTCCCAGCGCCTTGGGGCCAGGCACAGGCTCCAAGCAGCCGGGCGCAGGGCTCCCAGCTTGGAGTGGCCTCCGCGTGGCTCACCGTCTGCTCCTACTGCGGGCCAGAATGCCGCCTCTCCCTCTAGAAATGTTCTGGCCCTGCCCCCAGGAGCGGCAGCCCTTCTGACAACGGCCCACCAAGGAATTCCCGGTATCCTGCCGGGCCAGTCCGCCCCGGCTCTCTTGCTAGCGTAATTAAACCAACCTCAAGGAAGGAAGCTAGCTATATTGGCAAGAGAGTATCTCCTGCCCACGTGGTCCTGTCCACACCAACACTTTTGTGTGCTGGTGACACTTAGGTGGTCAGGGAGATGTGAGTTTGGTCTTGTCACAACCCTGACCAACTAAAGTGGCAATATCGAGAGATCCTGAAGCACAGGAGTCCAGTGACTTGCCCCAGGCCATGTAGTCTGTGGCCAGACTGGGAACTGATCTCTGATTTTGAATCCCAGTTCAGTGTCCCAACTACAAGGTCATTCTGCCTCTGAGTGAAATAGGAGACCACACCACCTGTGTGGCTAGGCCTCTACTGATTTCTTCAAGCCATCTTAGTAAGTAGGATTTTCAGCTCTAGACAGCACTAGGTTTTTTTTGTCCCTGATCTCCAGGTACTTGGTGGTGGTACAATCTTTTTAATTATTCTACCATAGTAAAAACATTGGGCAACGACTAGTGCCATTTCTAATGCAGCTCTGAACAAATTCTTAGGTTTTCCTTGGCTCCCTTTGCGTTACGTGGACAAAGGTCAATTGTTGCAGTTCAGTTGTTAAGGTCTTGTGAAATAAAGCAGGGGGCAGGGCTCTGCGTTCTTACAGGAACTGTTGGCACAGCTGCCTGCAGAATTTTTCTCTAATGAGCAAATACAGTTGTGGCTGGTGAGCCACTTCTGACCAGGGTGCTGCTGAACTAGTGCCAAATGTAGGCTAGCTGCAAGTCTGGCCAAAGATGAGCAATTTTCAGCACCTCTTCAGGTTTGAGCCACAGTTGGTGCTCCAAGACCTGGTAACTTGGGTGGCGCGGAACAAAGATGTCCAACACAAACAGGTGGTAGGTGTAGGAAAGATCTTGGAGAGAGGAGAATGTACACCTTAAATAAGGGTTTGCTGCAGTGGGGGTGGAAGGGAGGAGAAGCTGTGCCTAAGTCACCTTTCTCGGGAAGTGCCAAAGAGCCTTGGAGTGAATGTAATCTACATTGGCAGGCTCTGTTGCACTGCCAGAGTGGTGTAAAGGGACCTTAATGTAAATGATGTCGGGTATCTATTTTATACTTCATGTGGAACACATCTTGGTCTAGTCCTAAAATGCTATTGTTGAAGTGGCAAAGCATATGTTTCTTTCAGAATAATTTCAGCAAGCATAAGAGCACATTACCTAGATCATCCCTGTGGGTAGATACATGTAGCTGTGTGAGGATGCATGGTTTAGCTTCTAATGGTCATCCTATATCAGACTTTAGAAACATGCATGGATTAGTGAACAAGAAGATCTGCATTTTAGGGAGGCGGGGCGGGGGGAAGATTGGGGGGGGGGGAGGAGAGGTATGATGACTGGCCTGTCTTATAATATAATTATTCTATATTCCATGACATGCCATTCTGGCAGTGTAATTTGCATGGCTTTGATATTTAGCTCAATATCTGAGCAGCAAGTAATTCCTTGTGACAACAGAACTGCTTATATCCATTCTTCAGTTATCTAGTCATTTCCTCACACTTCTGTTAAGGTATCATACAGAGAGATGAGACCACTATGGAGAAGGAGATTGCGGGCCTGCGCCGAGTTGACTTTGAACTTTCTGATGTCTTCTATTTCTCCAAGAAGGGAATTGAGGCTATTGTGGAAGATGAAGTCACTCAGAGGTTTTCTTCAGAGGAACTGGTATCCTGGAACCTCCTCACAAGGACTAATGTCAACTTCCAGTACATCAGCCTCCGGCTGACCGTAGTGTGGGTCCTTGGGGTAGTTGTGCGCTACTGTCTCCTGCTGCCTCTTCGGTGAGCCAAACATGGGGAGACTAGGTTTTCGTGTGTATGTGCATGGTGAAGCACTGGAATTCACCCAGGCCAGTAAGGGGTTCAGCCAACACTTCTTGCAGCTCTGAGTACTGTACCTCACAACCCTGACACCAATAGACAACTTACAAGAATGGCAGTCTCGCCCTGGCTCCCACCACCCGCTTCCTCTTTGTAGGGAGACCTCACTGACCTTTTAGCCCCAAATTCTCCCCCTAAAATGTCTTTCTGCAGCCCCTCTTATGGTAGTATCCACAAAACCTTCTCTAGTTTGCTGCTTCTTTAAAGAAGCAGCAGAGAGAAGCTTGTTAACTTAGCTGGGGCTGACAATTCTTCCATTTCAGTCAGAGCACTGAGCGGCTTTATGGTAAAAGACAAGTTTCTTAACAAAAGGCCATATCAAGTGTAAGAAATACAGTTAGAAACACACAAGGAAAAATACTCTCCCAAAAATTACCATTTTATGTCAGAAGGCCGCTGCCTTGGTCTAGGCAGGTTTCTCACCCAGAGTCAGTTTCCAGATGCTATTGGCCATCTTGGAGAATAATGGATAAGTTTTGGGTTCTCTTCCCTGCTCTTTGACACAACCTATGAGCGAAGACTGAGAAGGGGACATGGTAGCAGTTTTCAAGTATCTAAAAGAGTGTTACAAGGAGGAGTGAGGAAAAATTGTTCTCCTTGGCCTCTGATGCTAGGACAAGAAGCAATAAGCTTAAACTGCAGCAAGGGAGGTTTAGGTTGGACATTAGGACCTAACTGTCAGGGTGGTTAAACACTGGAATCAATTGCCTAGGGAGGCTGTGGAATCTCCATTACTGGAGATATTCAAGAGCAGGTTAGATAGACATCTGTCAGGGATTGTCTAGATAGCACTTGGTCCTGCTGTGAGGGCAGGAGACTGAACTCGATGACCTGTTGAGATCCCTTCCAGTTCTAGTATTCTGTGATTCTATATAATCTTCCAAGGGATGTCCCCAGATAGTTTCTTTCCCCTGTAGGGCATTGACTCCATAGCAGCCGTGCTGGCTTTTCCCCCCTCTGACTTCTACAATGCAAATGCTCTTCCTGCAATCTCAGATACAAATGAATAGCCCACTGTCCTTGGCCAGGCCTGCCTTGAGGAGTTGGCCCCTTTCCTTTGGCTAGAAGACATTGTTGATCAACTTTCCCTAAGATGACTGGTTTGAACATGTTAGTCACATGGCATCTATATAATTTCATGTAATTAACTGCACATGCATATAGAATGCAAGAACATTTATTATCAGGAAAAACTTAATAAATGGTCTAGTAGCACTTTAAAGACTAACAAAACATGTAGATGGTATCATGAGCTTTTGTGGGCACAACCCACTTCAGACGACCATAATTATCAATGAGTCATGTTTTTCAATGATATTACATGACACTTTTTAGACAGTTTGACACATATATATTTGGCTAGTATATTTCACTTTCATAACATCAGTTGCCCTAATTCACCTCCAACAGGGATCTTCTTGCTGCAGGCTAACCATCTTGTCGCTTTCTTTTTCATTTTTAGCGCTGCATTGGCTGCCATTGGGATTGTTTCAATGATTGTGGGAACCACACTTGTAGGGAAGTTGCCAAATAGCAGGTAAGTGTGTGGTGGTTTCCCTGGATTAACAGAAGACTTTTGGAGAACTTGGGATATACCCTGCCCATACCACACCTGTCACATCCATGATCAGGCATCTGTGCCAAGAATGAGAAGTTAATATTGTGGGTTTTTTCAACTCTTCCTCTAAAACTGCCAATTTACAAGGTGTCTGCAGGGATGCTCTGAAGAACTTGTAATAGAATAAAAGTTTGAGCCGGGGGCGGGAGGGCAATGTGACAGAAGTTGCAAAGCTGAGAATGTGGAAGACCTAGTTTAGGAGGGGACTTGAAGCTGCCTGAAAAAGGGGAATCTTGAATTGTTCCCATATTAAGGGTGGTTAAGATTACCTAGTCTGAGTTCCTGCATAAGGCAGGCAGTGGATTTTCACCTGATCCCTGAATTAAGCCCAGTGACTTCTAGTTGAACTACAGCAAGTCGAGTTACAGCAATCATGGCCTGCTCTGTCAACTTGCACTGAATTTGTCATTTTGGTTCCCAACCAGCCTTGGAATTGGAAAAGGTGGTTTTCTGCCTCCCTCAGCTGTGCTGAGCAAGAGTCCTAGAACCAGTAAGCTGAAAGACTGGGAGGAGTATAGAGAAGAAAGGAGGTCAGATGTGTAGGCTGGTGAAGATTACGTGGTTATGGACATGAAGCTCTAAACTGAGGCCTCAAGAGAGGAGATAGGATAGCCTCTAAGAACAGAAGAGACCTAGAGGCTGGACTTGTGTGATGTTATATGAGGGGGGAAGACAGGAGGCTGTGTGGAAGGTGATGAAATCTAACCAGGGAGGCAGTTTGGATCCCATTGAGTCATTTGGTGGGGAAACGGGGTTGGTGAAAAGTGCCAGAGATTGGAATAAGGTTGATTGGAACAGATTCCAAGAGGGCAGCATGATGGGCAAGGGAAAAGGTGAGAATAAATATAGAGCATTGATGTATGAAGAGAATGTCCGCAGTGGTGAGACTGGGCAAATGCGTGGCACTGAGCTGGTGACTGGAGAGGCTGACAGAATGCCTGGGAGCAGAAGCTGAAGGGGAAAACAAAAGACACGTGAGACACAAAATGGGGGAAAGCCAGCGGGGGCGGGGGATAGGTGTGAGGCAACAAACAAGGAAAAGGTGGGTTAGCACAGGTGCCACAGCTGAGAATGAGTGAACAGGTCCGACAATGCTGCAAAGGACTAGAATCCAGCTCGTGGCCCAGAGCTGGCCTGGCTTTGCAGGTCCAAGAGAAATTAGGCCACTTTTAAAAGACAGCCATGATCGCTGAAGAGAGAACTGGGAGAACACACAAGTTTCCTTTCCCAGTCACTTTTGGACTGGATTCATGCTTCATTTCTCCACTGCAGTAAGTATTGTGTTAAGGTAATGGAGAGTCTGTCTTGGCCTAAAGGGCCTTTCATTACTGGTGGCTGTCAGGAGAGTCATTTGATTTGTTTGGGTGCAGGCTGAGTTGGCAGGGATGGCAAACCATAAACTCTGCTTCTTGCTTATGCAGTGAACTTGCTCATCATGGAAATAACCAATTAAACCTGAAACCCCGAAGTCACGCTAGCCGCTGTTCAGAGCAGCAGTGAAGTATAAACACTTCCTCTTCCACCTGGTCTCGGTCTGCATGTGGTTCCTCCCCAGGCTCGCCAGAGGAGCCTGGGAGGTCTCTGCTATACAGGTTGGCTCTTTGCCAGTGGCATCGTCACTCTCTTTATAGATGAAAGCTCCTCTGGGGACTCAGTCTTGGTTGGGCTGCCTTTCTGCTGGGGTGTGTATATAAAATAACCACAGGGAGGTGCTAGGCTCGCTGGAGTAGAACTATCTAAACAGACAAGACTGAGTTGGAGGTGAAGTGACTTGGCCAAGGTGTTGCAGGAGGTTGGTGGCAGAGCTGGGAATAGGCCCCTAGAATCCCAACCCACTGCTTGGAACATGTTACTATTGCAATAAAGGCTTTGGCCTAGTCCTTGTAATTGGAACACTTTGCAAACTCTGCGGAAAACCACTTCAATATCGCTGCCTTCCAAGAGTGCTTAGAAGGATAAATGTGCATGTCTTTCAGATTTAAAGATTGGCTAAGTGAACTGGTCCACCTGACATGCTCCCGTATCCTCGTCCGAGCTCTGTCGGGTACTATCACCTACCATAACAAGTAAGTTTGTGTTGTGCTCTACTACTGTAAAGGGGGTACACAACTCTAGATTGGGGCAGGCACCATATCTCCTGTGGGCTGGATCTAGCTCACCAAGTCTTTTGATCAAACATGCAGCCCACCCTGCCAAGACCCCGAGACAGACTCTCCGCCTGCTGCAGCCCCAAGCTGCTCAAAACAGCTGATGGCTCCTTCTTGGTGTGGTGTGCCTCAGGGGGAGAGGGTAGACTTCATGCGCTGCCCCAGCCCAATTATTGCAGCTCTCATTGGCCGGTTGGGTCCCCACCCTCCCTGTGCACACAGTGCAGAGAGACACGTGAAGGGAGCAGACAGCCATTTTGAGCAGACTAGGGCTATGGGTGCTGTCTGGGTGCCGCCTACGTGTCCCTGCCTCTGGCACTCCAACTCTCTGCCCCAGGTCACCAGCCAAACCCTTTGTACCCCCCTTCCCAGATCACAATTCCCTCCTACACTTCCTGCACTCCTCCATTTTCTCATGTACCCATACACCTCCTGGACCCTGCACCCCAATCCACTGCCCCAGGTCAGAACCCCCTCCTTCACCCAACCTCCATCTGAGACCCTACATCTCCTCCATGGAAGTCTGCTTTTCTGAAGTTCAAGGTGTGTATTTTACTACTCTCTTTTCTTCCTTTGGTCAGGATCCTGAAATCTATCATCTCATGATCACTGCTTCCCAGGTTGTCACCCACCTCTACTTCTCTTATTAGCTCCTCCCTGTTTGTGAGAAGCAGGTCAAGCTGCGCCCAGCCTCTGGTCGGATCCTGCAGCACTTGTACCAAGAAGTTATCCCCAACATTCTCCAAAAATCTTCCTGGATTGCCTGTGTACTGCTGTATTGGTCTGCCAACAGATGTCAGAGTGATTGAAGTCCCCCAGGAGAACCAGGGCCTGCGATCTGGAAACTTCTCTCAGTTGTCCGGAGAAAGCCTCATCCACCTGATTTGGCAGCCTGTAGCAGACACCAGCCGCATCACTGCTGTTGTTTACACCGCTAAACTTGACCTATAGACTCTCAACAGGCTTTTCTCCCTCTATATACCGGAGTTCTGAGCAATCATAGTGCTCTTACATACAGTGCAACTCCTCCTTTTCTCCCCTGCCTGTTCTTCCTGAACAGTTTATACCCTTCCATGACATTGCTCCAGTCATGCGAGTCATCCCACCAAGTCTCTGTTATCCCAATCAAATCGTCAGGACCCCCAATTCTTCCTGTTTTTTACCCAGGTTTCTTGCATTGGTGTGCAAATATCTTAGATAACCAGTTGATCGCCCTACCCTCTGCATTCGAATAAAGGGTCCTCTTTGTTGCTCGTTCCTCTTTGCATTTCTTCCCGGTATCCGACTTCCCCACTCACCTCAGGGTTTTGGTCACCGTCCCCCAACCTCACCAGGCTTGCAAGCCTGCCCGTGAAGATGCTCCTTCCTCTCTTGGTTAGGTGGATCCCATCTCTTCCTAACAATCCTTGTGCCCAGAACAAAGTCCCATGGTCAAAGAAACCAAAGCCCTCTCTGCGACACCACTTGCACAACCATGCATTTACTTCCTCAATTCAATGATCCCAGTCCTTTCCCTTCAACAGGGAGGATGGACAAGAACATCCCTTGCACTCCAAAATCTTTGATCCTTCTTCCCAACTCTACGTAATCTGCAGTAACCTGCTCAAGGTCCTTCTTGGCTGTATCATTAGTTCCCACTTAGAGAAGCAGGAAGGGGTAGCGATCTGAAGGTTTGATCAGTTTTGTAAGCCTCTCAGTCACATCCTGAATTCAAGCTCCCGGTAAGCAGCACACCTCTTGAGAATCCAGGTCCGGACGGCAGATGGCTCAGTCCCTCTTAGGAGGGAGTCCCCGACCACCACCACCCTCCTTCTTTTGGGGGTGGTAGTCGTGGAACCGCTCATCAGTAAGTCAAGTCTGTAAATTGACAATGTGTTCACCAACAATTTTCTGTAGGTTAGAAAATAATCAAAACCGTATTGTAGCTTGCAGGTGTCAACAAAATTATTCTAAACTGCTGCTGTTACTATTCCACTGAAGTTCAGTGTCCCATGAATGAGTGTGAAACACTGAATATAATCAGCAGAATATTTATTAACCTTTTGAATGCAGTTTAATGTGTTTTGACATGGCTTGTCCAGCAGTCCAGGAAAATATTGTTAAGTAGGCATCATAGTTACGTTTTATACAGTTAAGTGACTCTTACTTCCTGTCACTGCAGGGAAAACCGACCGCAGAAAGGAGGTATATGTGTTGCCAACCACACGTCTCCAATAGATGTTTTAATTCTGACAAATGATGGATGCTATGCAATGGTATGATAAGTGAAAACTTGTGATGTTGATGTACGTTAGTAGAGCTCAGGAGGGGACCACAGAAGTTTGTGACCTAAACTAGGGCCTGCCTCCAGATGCCTAGAATAAATCCGTGTCAGCAGCCTCCCACTCAGAAGTCGGAGATCCTTCCCTCAGATATTTCTAGAATGAACATGCATCCTGAGCTCTCTGATAACCTGGCAGAAGCCACTGAGTGTGTTTATAGTAACTTGGCCACTTGAGACAAGTGTAAATGAGAATCTGAACCACTGCGAAGTCAGAGAAATGGAACCTGTTGGATCACTTATTAAAAATGCATTTCTCTACCCAGCGTTGTTATGCCTCAGGTATGTCTACATGGCAAATGAAGGTGCCATTGTGGCATGGGTAGATGTATCTACGCAAGCTTTAGCCTTGCTAGTATTGGTAACAATAGTAGTGAAGATATGGCAGTATCCCCGGCAGCCCCAGTACAAGTCCACTAAGGACTCTGACACACACAGGTTGCTAGTCTGTGCTAGAGCCTATGCTACTGCATCTGTGTTAGTCATGTCAGCTAGATTAAAGCCTATCCATCCTGCGATTATACCTACATTGGTGGTAGGGACGTGCCCTAAGTTAATACACACTGGTCTAGAACTGAAGCTCTGCTTCCACTCCTTTTTCCAGGGTAAGTAAATAAGGAGGCGTTTGGTCTGTGAGCAAGGTTTTGTGTGGCGTCAAGGTTGGCAGTTGGTGGCCAGTAGCGTTGTTGTGAATGCCCTGTTTGTAAAGTGCACCTGGGAATAGCTGGGCCGGCATAGACTGGCAATGGCTTGTGCAAACGCTGCATTGTAATAGAACAGAAGTTGCATATAGTAATAAAATGGAGATGGTCGTGATTAGGAACTAAGATTACTGCCGACTTTCATGAAGGGGGCTAGCAGAAGCAGGGGCGGCCTGTGCCTATAGGCAAACTTGGCAGCTGCCTAGGGCGCCAAGTTAAATGGGGTGCCAAATTCCCTACCCTTTCCCCTTCTTCTTCCCCTTCCCCTTCTTGTAATGCCTGGTGTCAGCCCCGGAGGAGGAGCACGGTGGCTTCTCTGCGCCGCAGGAGGGGTGAGTTGGCGCCGCAGGAGGAGCGCAGGGAGTTGGCCCCGGGGGAGGCACACACCAGCTTCCCCTGCACCGCTGGAGGGGGGGGTTGGCCCTGGGAGAGGCCCGTGCATGGGGGTTCACTGCGCCCCAGGTGTGTGTGGGAGGGGGGGGGGGCCAGCCCCGGGGGAGGAGGCTTATGGGGGTTTCCCTGCCCTGTATATATAATGGGGAGGGAGAGCTCAGTGGTTTGAGCATTGGCCTGCTTAAACCCACGGTTGCGAGTTCAATCCTTGTGCAGGCCATTTAGGGATTTGGGGCAAAAATTTGTCAGGGATGGTACTTGGTCCTGCTGTGAAGGCAGGGGACTGGACTCGATGACCTTTCAAGGTCCCTTCCAGTTCTAGCAGATAGGCAATCTCCATTAATTTAAATTTAGAAGTATCTAGGAAGTGAATGCTTTTACTGGATTTTTTTTTTCCACATTGGAAAGCTCTAGCTTGGGAGAAACACAGCTCTATTTTTAAATAGACCTGACCCAGATGGACTTGCATTTTGCTAGGAGTGGTTTTATTTTTATTTATTTTTTTTTTATTTGGGCTTGCAGGTTGGCCAGGCTCATGGGGGCCTAATGGGACTGATTCAGAGATCCACAGTCAAAGCTTGTCCCCATGTGTGGTTTGACCGCTCAGAAATGAAAGACCGCCACCTAGTGTTGAAAAGGTAAGGACTGGGCAGTCACTTGGCTGAGAGCTGCGACTCCTTTATCTTAACTTGGGAGGGGGGGAGAGTCTGAGGGGTCTATATCAGTCTATCCCAGTGGTCACCAACCAGTAGATCTTGGAGCCTCTGACAGGTGATCCTGACTGGTTTGGCCAGGAAGCTATTGAACACTGGCCCTTCAGGTGCCTCTCCATCCATTGTCGAGCTGCTCCTGCCCTCTGCCTTGGAGCTGCCCCTTGGAAGTCTCCTGCTTGCTGTGCAGAGAGTGGGAGGGAGAAAGGGGGACACACTAGTGTGTGAGGGTGGTCCCCACCCCACACACACACAATCGCCACCAAGCGAAGGGACTGGAGGGAGCTTGGCAATGCAAATCACGCATGCACGCTGTCTCTTGCAAACAAATTTTGACCTGTTCTACTTATTGCACTTAAAAAAAAAAAAAAAATCAGAACTGTTAGAGGTTAAACTCAAACACTGTCTCATATAGGCGCAAGCAAGAGACAGCAGAGAAATCCCTTGGAGAGAAGAGTAATCCACGAAATACTGTGTAGGACTAGAGGAATATTAAAGGGTCTAGAGAGAAAGATCTAAGCTCAAATGGACTCCTCTTATGAATTAGGCACAGATCTGTTACATTAAATATTTGTCTTTTGGTTTCTGTTGACTGTATTGCTTAAACATCCTTCTTTCTGCTTCTGCAGACTGAAAGAACACGTAGCCGATCAGAACAAACTGCCAATCTTAATTTTCCCAGAAGGTAAGAAACTCTCTCTCATTCCACTGGACTTAGTTCTCTTTTCTGTATTTGTTGCTCTCTGGCGCCTATTGCTAAAACCGATTTTTGTCCCACATTTGTAATGAGATCTCTAATGCCCCAGGTCCTCCAAAAATAGTGGGATAAAGGGGAAGAAGGGTGAAAGTTTTCCCCACAAATGATTTAATTCAGGGGTCGAGAACCTCTTTTGGGTCAGGGGCTGCTGACCCACAGAAAATTGAGTCGGGGGCTGCACACAAGTGAGAAGCAAAACACCTGAACAGACACTGACATGGCCCCTGACTGAGGAGGAGAAAGACCTTCCCCACATTCCTCTTGCATACCAGAGCCTAGGGGGGCCCAGGCTGTTGGTCTTGTGTGCTCCAGCCTTGCAGGGGGGCAGCGGTGGGGCTGGAATACTAATGCAGGCTCCCTAATACTGGGGGAACGGGAACCCTGAGCTTCAGGGGCTGGATCCAGGCAGACCCCTGCTCTGACCTTCTCCCCGCTCCACCCTCCCGGTTTAATCCTTACTCTGGTGCAGAGACAGCCTCTTGTGTCCCATGCATGGTCTCCCTGCTCTACCCTACCTCTTCATTCTCTCCCCTAAACCTCAACCCGACTTTTCTAGCACTGCAGGAAGGGGATCACTGCCCCACTATTTTCTGACCTCTAATCCTGAGACTTGGACAAAGCACAGGGGTTGGAAAGACCGAGGTGTTTTTCCTGTTCGCCAGTGGCTGCTTGCTTTGCAAACAGGTATAATCCAGCTGGCTGACTCCATTAAAATCATAACCGAGGCTTCCTGACTGGAAACACTCTGATTTTCTTTTGTCCAGGCACTTGCATAAACAACACCTCAGTGATGATGTTTAAGAAAGGAAGCTTTGAAATAGGAGGGACCATCTACCCAGTTGCAATCAAGGTAAATAGAATAGCAATATGTCCAGACACTGCTGTTTACCTGCAGAAAAATCTGGCTCCTAAGTGGGAAACGGATAAGAGTTGCTCAGTATGGGTACGTCTACACTACAGATAATGTTGAAGCAGCGGCAGTTGATCTTCCAGGGTTTGAATTAGCAGGTCTTGTGAAGATATGCTAATTTGAACTGAGGCACACTCCTGTTGATGCTGGTAATCCTGCTTCATGAAGGAGTGTTCTCCCTTCGACTTCCTGCAGTGTGGACAGCACCAAAAGTTGAGTTAAGCTACTTCAGCTTGAGCTATGCAATTAATGTTGCTGAAGTTGCGTAACTTAATTTGACCTTATCCCATAGTGTAGACATATTCTGATTGCCAGTAGCCCTGACGACAATGTCCTCTCTAATCACTTCCTTCCTTGTGTAGAATAATTTTGTGCACCAAGGTATATGTGACTGCACTACCAGTAGAAACAGAAAACCTAGTGATTCAGTTTCTTTGGAGTTGTTCTAAGTGGAAACCTATTGGGTGGGGTGTTGGTGTTTGGCATTACAATGTGTAAAAATGGAGAAAAAGTAGGCGGGGGCGCTCTGACCAGCCCATCAATTAACAAGCCAATAAACAAATAAGGACATGGGTCTTGTAATCAAGGCTATATCTGATACCACTGAAAATATACTGTATCTCGCTACGTGGAGATGCCAATGTGTAATGTTTGCTAATATCCTCCTATACAGCCCTGTTTATGCAATTTGCATAGAGTGCTTTATAGCTTATTTCAAGTGTATTTTGAAATAGCTTATTTTGTAATTTGGCACCATCTATGCAGCACCAAATGTTGAAATAAGGGGCATTTCAGAATAGTGAGTTAACTCTCATGGAGCGAGGGTTACTGGGACATTGGAATAAGTCGCCTGTTATTTCAAAATCCATTTGAAATAACGGGTTGCTTCAATAGACGTGGACTCGCTATTTTGGGATACTTTTGGTATCCTGAAATAGCTCCACAGAAAGAGCTATTTTCCCCACTGGGGAAATTACTTTCATGTTCATTTATGCAGATGTACTGACTTTACTATTTTGCCCCTCTGTAGTATGACCCTCAGTTTGGAGATGCCTTCTGGAATAGCAGCAAATACGACATAGTGAGCTACCTACTGCGAATAATGACAAGTTGGGCCATTGTGTGCAACGTCTGGTACATGCCCCCGATGATCAGAGAGGTATCTTGGCATGTAGTTGGTTTGTATTTTAGGATGTAAAACAAGCTTGGTTCAGAGAATCCATCTTGAATTGAGCCTCCATCAAAGCCCTTAGTCCAATTGTTCTATTTATTAAATGTTGCATTTCCCAGTGTATTTAGTGGTTGAAAAGGGAGGCTGTTCCAGTGTCAGTCTGGGACTAAATTGCCTTTGTGCCATCAGTATGTAGACTACATAGTTGTACTTGCTGTTTGAGGATTTAATAAAAAAACTAATTTTCCAATCTGTCTGAGGGAAACTTTCTCCTTCTTGCCATCATTGCAAAGACAGCCAAATGTGGCACACAGTTTAGGTCTAAGATTAAATTTGAATGAAGTGTGATTTTTCCATTGAGGAATGGAAGGCTAAAACTAGACTGAGAACAAGCTTAATGTGTCAAAGATGCTTCACTTCCCACTTTGAACCCCACTCCGCCCAAACCTCCAAAGTAAACGGGATGAATCCTAATGTTCTGAAATGAAACTAAAGAATCTGAAGGACTTGTAGCATAGCTGCATGTGTTTAAAAAAAAAATCCCTAGGTGAACTGACTCTAATTTGTATCCCTTGCAGGAAGGAGAAGATGCTGTCCAGTTTGCCAACAGAGTGAAGTCAGCCATCGCTCACCGAGGAGGACTGACTGAGCTCCCTTGGTACGAAATGGGATTCTTCTTGGGCATAATGTGACATTCTTTCATACATGTCTTTGAGTCTTAAATGCTCTAGAACAGGGTTACTCAACACGTGGCCTGTTTGTTTGCAGCCTGCGGTGCAGTTTGGGTTTTTGTGGGGCTCAACAGATGGCCTGTGGGTGGGATTCTTTGAACACGGCCTCCACTGGGAACATGCTGCACAACGGCGAGGCGTCTCCCAGGCGAGGTGAGCACTGAAAGACGCAAATGGACAGGCTGGCTGGAACAGATGGGTATATGGTGTCAGCATTTCTCTCCCCCAAGGAGGAGGTGCCTGGAGTGCCGGAGCATGGTGGGAAATGTTGGCTGCTTACCCTTGTGGGCAGAACCTGAAAGGTTCTGACTGGCTCACCCTGGCCACGTTTGGGTCTGGCGGCACGGCTAGGCAGCCCCGCCTCTGTTCTGCATAGAGTGACTGACTCCTTGCTGGGAATCCAGGATGTGGCTATGGGGCACCTGTCCTTTTTTTGCCTCTTGTGTCCAGCCTGACTCACCCAGCTCCCTGCCCACTGCAGGTTGGAGCGTTCTGGCTTGGCAACTTCTCTTTTTACAGTAAAATCACTCCAAGAAACGCACAACCTGAAGCTTCAAACTAAACAACCCAAACACGGGTCTACAATTTTCGTTTTAATAAACATTAAAATGGCAACCAAGGAGAGATGCTTGTTGGATGAACACAAGGTTTTCAACCCTGTTTGGGAGATGGAATTCACTTTTGCAGAGAGAAATGGAAAACCAATGTGTCTTTGTCGAGACTGCCACTGCGTTCAAGAAAACAAACCTGCAATGGCACCATGAATCTTGGCACTCTGAGTTCAAAGACTTGTATCCACCTGACAGCAATTTAAGAAAAACAAAGATACCTTCCTTACTGGAAGGTTACCATACTCAACAAGATGTGTTCCGTTTGCAAGTTAAAGACAGTGATGCCATTACAGAAGCCTCCTTCAAAATGCTTGGCACATTGCAAAATGAAAGAGACCTTTCATTGAAGGTGAATTGATGAGCAGTGCTGCTTGGACTGCAGCGAATCACTTTTTGCAGAATTTAAAAAACAGAGGATCTAGTTAGACAAATATCAAAACTGCAAGTATCTGATTCAACTGCAGTAAGACAAACTGAAAGCATTTCAGGTGGTCTGTTTTCTAAAGTGCTAAAAGACATCAAGAGCACTGAGTATTTCAGTCTGGCAATGGACAGGTCTGAACGATCAGTAGATTCATCGCAGCTCATAATCTGGGTGCGTTTCTTCAATGGCAGAAAGCATGTTGAAGAAATGCTTATTCTGCTACCTTTGATGGGTCAAACTGGGGAGAGGACATTGACTCTGCGCTGATGGCATTTTTTGAAGGACCAGGAAAATGCATTGATTTGAAGAAGCTTACTTTGGTAACAACTGATGGCACTCCCTCTGTGGTTGGGAAAGGGGCTAATGTCTTTGCTGAAGAAAAATCCCGTTTCTAGATTTCTTTTCATCCCACTGCATTCTAAACCAAGAACAGCTATGCAACAAACTGAAGAGAGGATTTCTCAAGAGCGCAGTGGATAGTGTCACAAAAATCATCAACTTCATTGTTGCAAATGTCTTGAAACAGACAATTTCGAGCTTTAGTTGAGGAGTATGAAACAGTCTGGTGACTTGGCAATGCTTGCAGAAGTTAGATGGCTGAGTCGAGGCAAAGTGTTAGATTGGTTTATGGATTTACTGCCTGCTGTACCAGTGTCTTTGGAGGCAAGGGATTGCCAGGATTTACAGTTGTTTTATAGACAGACATTCCTGCTAAACGTGGCTTTTCTTACTGATGTGACATACCACTTAAATGCTCTCAATCTTAAACTTCTAGGCAAAGAAAAAACCCTGCCTTCTCTGTGTGATGGTTCTTCATTTGAAACACAAACTGGCCCTTTTTGCAGAGCTGCTTCATGAGAGACTTAACTCACTTTCCCATCCTCAACTCACAAGTGACACAGCAGAGTGAGCATGCATCTTTTTTTTGCCTGATTTTTTTTTAAGAGTACATCTCAGAGCTGAGAACCAAATTTTCTTCTCGTTTTCTAGATATCCGATCCCTGAAGACGGTTCTTGAATTTACTGAAAATCCATTTTCAGTTGAGGTAAAGGCAGTCTCACCTTCAGCAGTGTTGAGAGGGCCACATCTGAAGAGATGATAGAACTGCAAAACCATAGTTTTCTAAAAGCTAGGCAGAAGGAAGAGGAGGACATTGAAACATTTTGGATGGCTTGTGTACAGGAAGACATGTACTCTGCATTACTGAAACGTACCAAAAAAAGTGTTAACTTGCTCTGGGTCTACATATGTCTGTGAAAGTTCATTCTCCTCCATGGGAATCGAGTGAAAACTGCGCACATGTCTTACTGACAGACATGTGACCGACTGTCTCCGTGCTGCTACAACAGGATACAAGCCTGATGTGAAACAGCCGGTGAAAAGTTTGCAGACACAATCTTCACACTGATTGTACGTCTGCTCCAGTAAATTCCAGTACTGTATTGGCAGTTTTTGTTTGATTTGTTAAAATTGTGAAGCCAAAACAAAAAAGTAGTCAATATCATGGTCTTCTGTTGACATGCGTTTTAGTAGTTAAACTCCTGGACTGTTGTTGTTCATTAAAAGTGCAGTGTTATGGGTGGAAATCAGGTAAGTATTGCATTTTATTAGCAGCAGAACTGACTTAAATGTGGCCTGCATGTTGTGTAATCTTCCCTTAATCTTTGTATTCAAGCCTGTCAGTGTGAAAAGCTATTTGCATATAGATTTGCATGTATATGCAACTGTTGTATCATGCAAGCAAGGTAGTAACAAACTTCAACAGGCCTTTATTTATCAAAGGTGAAACCTCTTTACAAAGCTGCTGCTGCTCCCCTCTGTAGCGCTCGCTCAGGCCTGGCCCATCTCCTCCCCCCTCCCTGTTTCCTGTGCTTCCAGATTCCCAACAGGCAGTGCTCCCAGTTCTAATAATTACAAGCAGCATCTAAAACACCACAGCAACCACACTTAAGTTGTGGCCCTCGGCATGTGCTGTGAGTTTCATTGTGGCCCCTGGGGCTTCCAAAGTTGAGTAACCCTGATCTAGAATGTGGTTGACTCTCTAAACCAGGGTTTCCCAACCTATGGGTCGGGACCCAAATATGGGTCAGCATTACATTTCAAAAGGGTCGCCAAGTGTCTTCCCCAGGTGGCTCTGCCCCTCCTTTTCCCCCCGTTTTTGAACTGCCTTGGGTCACTAAGTCTTCCTGAATTGTCAAAATGGGTCCCCATCTGGAAAAGGTTGGGAACTGCTGCTCTAAACTGTCTAGGAGACTTAAGCACTTCCTGGACTCTGACTGTCTCATCCTATGGGATATTTAACTTAAATGATCTTAGTCAGGAGAAGGTAGATTAAGAGGGACTTGGCTATTCGGGCACCTCCATATAAAAGGGTTTTTTATGTAGTCCTAGGATGACAGTACAGAGCCTTTGAACAATGAGTTTTGGGTAAAAGTTTCTCCAAAGCCCAGAACAGTCTTCGCCATTCAACAACTAGAAACATGTAGAGGTGATGTGAGCAAAGCTGAGCCTAGGACCCAATTCTGCAGGGCTCCTACCCATTGAGCACTCTGCCTCAGTATGGGTGTGTCTAGACTACAGGGTTTTGTCTTTTGGACTTTTGTTGACAAAACTATACCTGCGTCTACACTGCCGCTGAGTTCGGTCGACATAATGTCGACAGAATTCAGCAGTTTTGTCGATGGCTGTAAACCTCATTCTACAAGGAATAACGCCTTTTGTCAATGGAGTTCTGTCGACAGAAGGCGTTATTGCATCTGCACTGTCCTTTGCGTCTACACTCATGTCGACAAAGCAGCTTGCTTTGTTGACAGAACTGGATGTAGTCTAGACGCTCTTTGTTGACAGTATCTGTCAACAAAACTTCTGTCAACAAAAGTCTGCAGTCCAGATGTACCCTTAGTCTGTAGTACTCCAAGAGCGTGTAGTGCTATACAGTGGCCCATGTTTAGAAAATTCCAGAGCAAGGCCCTGAGAGCAATCAAAATGCACAAGTGAATTCAGGGCCCTACAGAGCCAAGGAGGATGGGAAGTGAAATTCAAGTAACGAGGGACAAATGAGATCTCCATGCAAGCACTACCGTCACACTGAAGTCTAGATGAATCTCACCAGGTTAAAGGGGTGCATATCTTTAGGGGCTTTGGCCCAGATCATCAAAAGCATTTAGGGGCTCAACTCTGATTTCACTTTTTTCTGGGGGTTGAAATAAACCTTTAAGTGCATCCTTTTTGTCTTCTGTGCTCCAGGGATGGAGGTCTGAAAAGGGCCAAAGTCAAAGACACTTTCAAGGAGGAGCAGCAGAAAAACTACAGCAAGATGATAGTAGGAAATGGACCAACAGGAAATCTATCGATGGGAGCGGAATCCGACTGAATCCCGACTTTTCCAGTCAAGCGTCTCAGGACTAGCCCTTATAGGAATACCATGGGTTTTGCACTTAGAAAAACCAAACCTATTCTAATGTGTGTGCATATCCTTTATGTGGGATGGGGCAGAACATCCACATGGGGCAAAATTTTGTTATGTATTTTTCTTGCAAGCATGATGTTCTACTGAATTGCAGCTATAGATATCATGGGATAGAACTTTAGCCCTACTTAAAACTAGGGGAAGAAAGTGCAATTTTTTAAAATCAGTATTCTCCCTTGAATCTCCAAAAGGGATGCACATACCGGGAGTCTGGTCTGTCAGTTTACTGTGTATGAAAATAATGCTTTTTGCTACAGTCACCTGGGAACTGTAAAGAAACTTACTTGCTGAACAGCTACTTTCTCTCCTGCTCAGAGAGGCTGGCTGTCTTGTTAGACAGTTCTTAGCTAATCTTGGGCAGTCTTGGTTCTGTCCTGATGCAGATTTGTTTGTATTTCTATGTATGCGAGGTAAGAAGGTGAATGACCGAGAGAGGAGGGCAATCGTAACAGCATCCCCTTCAAACCCAGCCAGGACCTCAGATGGCCTCTAAACATAGAACTGCCTCTTTGAAACTGATACCTGAAGATATTTAGGAGGTTGTACACGGGATCCAATCCCTTAGCTACCGTGCGTCTCCAGATTGGAAACAGGAAAGGGGAGAGATGATTGGGGCCTTAACTGAAAAAACGGATTCCTCTGTACTGTAGCAGATGTAATTTTATGATGAGTGCAGTCACTTTTTTTTTAGAATGCTGATAGCTTAAAAATTCTGTGGGGATCAGCTACCACAGCAAGCTTGCTCATGGCTGGGCTAGCAATATCCACTACAAACAGGACTTGTAAGTCACTGTCAGTAAAAGAAATGGCCTGTTGGGAATGTCCATGCACTGCAGCATTATTGTAAAAGAGGAAATAAATTCTATATTTCTAATGAGTCTCTTGTGATGGTATTTTTCCTCTAACGTACTCTTTTTGGCTTCTATTTCCCCTTTTGTTGGGTATTAGCTTGTCCACAACGGGACATGGACACTGCAACAGCCAGTTTCTAGGCACCTAGCCATCCAGTGGGATCCATAAACACTGAATTAGTCATCCAGGCTTCCTAGACAATGCCCAAGGAGGAAAAAGGCCTAAGAATAAGGGATCCACAAAAGCCAGCCTGCTAGGTGGGCAGTCACTGAAGCTAGCCAATGGCTGATGCTAAAGAGATGTGTGGCCTAAACCCAGCACCTCTCAGAACATTTGGCAGTATCTCTACTCCTAATTCACAGATGGGCGTCAGAAGCCTAAGTGGTTTTCTTGCATAAGAACATAAGAACGGCCGTACTGGGTCAGACCAAAGGTCCTTCTAGCCCAGTAGCCTGTCTGCCAACAGTGGCCAGCACCAGGTGCCCCAGAGGGTGGACCGAAGACACTGATCAAGCGATTTGTCTCCTGCCATCTCTCTCCAGCCTCTGAAAAACAGAGGCCAAGGATACCATTTTATCCCCTGGCTAATAGCCTTTTATGGACTAACCTCCATGAAATTATCTAACTTCTCTTTAAACTCTGTTATAGTTCTAGCCTTCACAGCCTCCTCTGGCAAGGAGTTCAACAGATTGACTACACGCTGTGTGAAGAACTTTCTTTTATTTGTTTTGAACCTGCTACCCATTAATTTCATTTGGTGTCCTCTAGTTCTTCTATTTAGGGAACTAATAAATAACTTTTCTTTATCTGCCCTCTCCACACCACTCATGATTTTATATACCTCTATCATATTCCCCCTCAGTCTCCTCTTTTCTAAACTGAAAAGTCCCAGTCGCTTTAACCTCTCCTCATATGGGACCCGTTCCAAACCCCTAATCATTTTAGTTGCCCTTTTCTGAACCCTTTCCAAGGCCAAAATATCTTTTTTGAGGTGAGGAGACCACATCTGTACACAGTATTCAAGATGTGGGCGTACCATAGTTTTATACAGGGGCAGTAAGATATTCTGTCTTATTTTCTATCCCTTTCCTAATAATTCCTAGCAACCTATTTGCCTTTTTGACCACCGCTGCACTCTGCGTGGAAGTTTTCAGAGAACTGTCCACTATAACTCCCAAGATCCCTTTCCTGATTTGTCGTAGCCAAATTAGCCCCCATCATACTGTACGTATAGTTGGGGTTATTTTTCCCAATGTGCATTACTTTACACTTATCCACATTACATTTCATTTGCCATTTTGCTGCCCAATCACTGAGTTTAGTGAGATCTTCTGCTACCATGGGCCTGCTTTTTGCCTTTGTCATGAACAAACAAAATGACTGAATGGCCCTTTTATCCAGGGAAAATACATCACTTCCACACAAGTACACTGAACTTGAAACAGGAGAGAGCCCCAGACACTAGGCCAGCTGTTCTCAACCAGTGGGTTGGTATCCCACAGTCGCAACCCCCTTTTATGGGGATCACCAGGGCTGGTATTAGACTTGCTGGGGCCCAGGGCTGCACCTGAAACCTGAGCCCCACTGACCCATGTTTCAGGCCCCCTGCCCAGATATGAAGCCCTTGGGCTTGGGCTTTGACCTCCTTGCCCAGGTCAGCAAAGCTGCTCCTCTCCCCGCCCTGCCCCATTCTCTGTTTCCATCCAGCACTGGATGAGCTAAGGGTTTAAATTTAGTATTGACATAGTCCTTGCAAAGGAGGGCTACATTTAAGAATCCTGCTGAGAAATGGACTGAGATTTGTGTTGTGCTTATGAACACAGTTACATCCTGCCCCTTTCCATAGGTGTAGTCCCGCTGATGTCAATGGCTGTAGTCTTATGTGTAAACGAGAGGGGCTGTCATTCTGGCTATGTATAGACTGCAGGCTTCTTGCACAAGAAGTTTTTATCAGAAGAGATCTTCCAAAAAAACTTCTTGTGCAAGAGTGCATCCACACACACAAGTGCATTGAAAAAGCGATGCACTTTTGCGAAAGCATCTAGACTGATTAGACGCTCTCTCGTGTAAAAGGTCACCCGGAACCAGTTCATGCTGGGCTTTAGGTCACCAGTTGCTTCCCAGTGCTGTTGCCGGAGCCCTGCAGAGACATGTGCTTAAAGGAATCCCTCTGGACAGCCGTTTCTGTTTCTGCTGCGTGCTTGCCTATCTCTTCAAGGGACAGCAAAGCTTTAGCAGTACGTGCTGTGGTTGCCCTGCTCTTTTTTTGGATGCTACAGCTTTTTCCTTTGTGTGTCATGGAGCCAGAGCTGCCTCTGGGCATGTGATGGCCCCCACATGGCCATGCTGCAGTTTCTGCAGTAGTTTGTCTACCTTCCTGGTCCTGCAGGACTTAGACCCTAAGCTCATTCTGGAGTCCTTCTCCGTGGCTGCGGCTGCTCCACTCTGGCAACCGCACCCCACAGTGGAGAGGCATTTTTGGAGGCTCGCCACCAGTTTGGACTGGTGGGACCGGCTGGTGATGGAGCGGTGGGACAACCAGCAGTGGCTCCAAAACTTCCGCACGTGGAGGGCCACGTTCCTGGAGCTGTGTAGCTCACCCCCACCCTCTGAAGATGCGACACCCACCTGCGGTCCCTCCATCCCCCTGGAGAAGCAGGTCGCCATCGCCCCATAGAACCTTGCCACTCCTGACAGCTACGGTTGGTGGGCAACCAGTTCAGCGTGGGGAAGTCCACCGTCGGGGCCCTCCTCGCGGAGGTAAGGCACTCTCGGGCTACAGTCCCTGCACCGGAGGGAGAGTGTTGCCCAAGGCGGACGCTCCGGAAAAGGGGCTTGGGAGGTGGGGGTGGGGGGAAGCCCTGTCCCTGGGGGCTTGTGCTGACCTGCCCTCACACAGCCCTGCTGCTGGGGTGGGGAGCAATCTCATAGGGGGTGTCTCCTGGGGTTGTTGGGAGGGGATGGTGCAGGAGTAGGGCAGGCACCTCCCAAGGGCCCAGGCATCCCCTCTCTCATTCTCTGTTTAGTGTGTTTCTTTGTCTCCTTGTGCAGGTGGTGAGGGCCATCAACTCCATCCTGCTGAGGAGGCTCGTCCGTCTCAGACCTGGAAGCAACCATGGCCGAATTTGCCGCCCTGTGGTTCCCAAATCGCTGATAGATGGGACCGATATCCCCAGCCGAGCACTGGACCATCGAGCAGCCCAATATCTTAACCAAAAGGGATACTTTTCTGTTGTCCTGCAGCCTTGGTTGATCACCGGGGACAATTTACTGACATTTTTGTTGGGCAGGGCACACAATGCCTGAGTCTTTTGCAACTCAAGCCTCTACAGGACGTTGGAGGCAGGCACATTCTTTCCCCACTGGGATTTTGTGGTCGGTGATGTTCATGTGCCATTGTGCATAGTGGGGGATACGGCATACCCCCTCATGCCATGGCTCATGGAGTCATACTTCGGCCACTTGGATCCCAGCAGGGACCTGTTTAATGCCCACCTGAACTGAGCCAGGATCCAGGTGGAGTGCACCTTTGGCCACCTCAAGATACATTTCTGGTGCCTCCTCACCTGCTTGGACGTAGGGCAGCACAACATTACCAAGGTGGCTGCTGGCATGTTGCGTCCTCCACAATGTTGTGGAGTGGAAGGGCCGTTTTTCCAACAAAACTCTGTAGTCTAGACATAGCCTTTGCCAACAGATTGACTGTGACAAGAATCGTGGTTATTCATATTTGAAATCAAGCTACTGAAGACCCTGTAGATTGATGTAGGCCTTTTTTTGGTGGAGATTAACTTTTTTTCTAAGGAAAAATACCTTGTTCATTAATGTCTAATTCAACTAATTGTACAGAAGGAATGTGGGATAAACAAAGGATTCTTGGTCATTCTCCTTTTTCTGCTATATATGTGAAATGAAAAGCCTCTGTAGGACAAACTGATTGCTCTTTGAATCATTTTCTCTCTCGCTCCATGGAATGTACTTGGTCACGGACAGCTTGCCAAGAGTAGCACACTTATTAAAAATAGAAATTAAGATTCCCCCCAAAAAAGACTAAAAACGTGTAAGTGTATCTGTATTGCCACCAAGTAGCAATCAGCTCTTTATTGCTACCCATTAACCAAAAGTTGCAAGACATCAGTAGGAAGCAGAGCTGGAACCACTCACAAGAGCCCCATTTTCCAATTAAATGTCTGTCTTTGTCTGCCTTTCATTGCAGTGAATGCTTGCCACTACATCCATCAGCTCCTTTTCTTTCTCTTACAAGAATGAAGTGTTGCTGAGTGTGTGCATATGGAGACTCCCTTATTATGGGCCCATAATCTACCATTGGCACAGGGATAAGAGCTTTGAGTGGTCAGGGCCAGGTGTACCACCTACCAGACAGGTCTGTGCAGAATTATAAACAGTTGGGGTTTTGGTAGAAAGGAATCTGCACTAGCTGGAGGGTGTTATTTTAGTAAATGTGAAATGCCTCTCAACTCAGTATTTTTAATAAACCACTCATTCTTCTGAAGCAACTTTCCATTCAATAGTATCACTCAAACTAATCCTGACAGCTCTCAGACTGCACAATCTTTTAATTTAAAACCTTAGTTCCTTATGACCTCTTAAAACAGATATGGAGAGAAAAAACCCCCTCAAAATGGGAACCTAATGGGCTCAAACTCCAGAGGGCAAATAAGTGCTACAACTGTATCTGGTTAAAATCCCATTATTTTAAGTCAATCATATGATTTTTAAGAACTTGACTCATGATTTTGAACAGTAGGGATAGCACTGCTGAATACTGTGGGAAGCATCTTTCCTGTAGTACAGCCAATTCAAAACATAAATAAGACATCTTCTCCACTTACAGTGGAAAGATTTGCACAGAAAAAGGTCTAATTACTCCTTTTCCCCCTCCCAGCTCAATATCCTTCCCCCTCTTTTCCATGTGTAGGGGTAAACTGAGGCAGTCCATGGTATTCTGCTAAGAATCCCTATTAAAATCCCAAATTTGAGGCAAGGCCTGGAAACACACAGAACAAGCAGCTAACATAACCCTGGTCACCCTGGCAACTATATTCCAAGAGGGCCTCACTCCAGTAAGACCCTGGCTGGTACCAAAAGAACTTTACGGAAGTCGTTCTCACAGTCTCCTTTAATCCTAGATAAACCTGAGACCCAAGGACTATGCCAACAAGAGGTGATACCATCTCGCAGTAGATGCATCATAATTTCAACAAAGTTGCCATTAAAATGCTTGTCTTGTTTATGTTGGCTTATTGAGCTTGTTAGGAATAACTACCTGTATTATTGATAAGATGTTTAATTGGCAATGGGTGGAGATACTATGTAACCTTTGTAGTTTATTGGCTTATGTGCTCGTTATGTTTTGCTGCCAGACCCTATCAAATTGCTTCCATTCTGCCCATCTGCTGCCTATATAATCTACTGTAATGTTTTGATTAACTAGTGTTCACCAGGTTAACCCTTGAGGGACACTCCACCAGCTGTGTGCAATAAACCCTCTGCTTGTTTTCATCTGCATCTAGAGTGTCCAGAATTATTCCCTACACATGCAATTTGGGGACTAGCTTGAGAAGGGGCTGTAGAAACGAGCATAAAACATTAATTTTTGTACAGGTACAGTCTGTGGCACCATCATGCCTGTTTTCTGAAGGTGGGTGCTTCCCTACTGGCCTGGTATTTCATACTTCTGTTTCTGGGCCTGGCTGGAATCTAGATGTCTAAAGGAACATACATTGAGATATTTTCTTCCTCTCATTGTTTCAGTTTTTTCATTCTAACTGTGTCTACAACCCCTCTCGCCCCTTGAAACATTTCACAAGTGCTAGTGATGATATCCTCGCAACACCCCTTTTATTATCCCCACTTTACAGATAGGAAGCTGAGTCAGACAAAATGATGATCTAGAAGAGGTCACACAAGACTGTCAGCCAGGAAATTAACTGACATTTTCTGAATCCCCATCCAGTAGTATTACCATAGGGTCACTCCCACTCTATCCTAATAGAGAAATGTTTTGAGTTTGGTTTGGACAAAGAGCCTTTATACTCCTACTTTAGTGACAGTCAAATTGGGGTTTGTAATTATTTTCAAGTCACATGAAAGCTTCTCATTCAGCTACTCAGTTCACTGTAAATATTGCTGAAAATATTGGTCTTTAGGTGGTTCCAGATTTAAAGGACTTTGATCCTTAATGTGTTTTGTCCTAGGCAATGTGAAATGCAGACAACTGCTAGATAAACTTGGACCATTGCCATCTAGTCATCTTACTCAGCATAACGAGAATTGAGGAAATCCTTGAAACAGTAGAGTCTCCTTGAAAATTTGCTTTGAATAATCCACTAGTGCTCCAGAAGCCTCTAGAATATGGTGTGTGTCACTGTGTTGTTAGACTTTTGAATGAGACAGTTTCTCTTGCCCTCAGAACTCAACAGATCCACAGAGGTTTTGGATCAGGGCCATCACGTGGTGTTAACCTCTTCTGCAGGTAGACAGAGAGACAGACTTTGTTTTGTTTGCTTAGTCCTTCGCAGGACTAGCTATAAATTCAGTCACAATCTCTAATACTGCAGCAAGCTCCCAGTTCCTGGGCGTGGAAAGGGTATGCACAATTTTCAAGAGATTAAGGGTGTGTCTACACAGCAGGGCTTAACTCGAAATAAATTATGCAAATTGAGCTACATCAACTGCGTAGCTTATTTTGAAATTGGGAGCATCTACACAGCACTTATTTCAACTTATTTCGAAATAGATCACTCTTCCTCTGACTTCCCTTAGTCCTTGTACAATGAGGATTGCAGGAGTCGGAGTAAGAAATCCTTCAGTTTGACAGTATTTTGACATTACAGGCAGTCCCCGGGTTACGTACAAGATAGGGACTGTAGGTTTGTTCTTAAGTTGAATCTGTATGTAAGTCGGAACTGGCATCCAGATTCAGCCGCTGCTGAAACTGATCAGTTTCAACAGCGGCTGAATCTGGACGCCAGTTCTGACTTACATACAGATTCAACTTAAGAACCCCAGGCATCCCCAAGTCAGCTGCTGCTGAAACTGATCAGCTGCTGATTCCAGGAAGCCCGGGGCAGGGGCTTCCTGTAGTCAGCCACTGGTCAGTTTCAGCAGCGGCTGACTTGGGGACGCCTGGGGCAGAGCAGTTGGGGTGCTGCTGGGTTGGTCCAGTAGTACCGCCGCTCCTCAGCGATACTGGACCAACCCAGCAGCACCCAAGCTGCTCTGCCCCAGGTGTCCTGATTCAGCCGCTGCTGAAACTGACCAGCAGTGGCTAAATCAGGACGCCTGGGGCAGAGCAGCTGGGGTGCTGCCGGGTTGGTCCAGTAGCGCCCAGAGCGGTGCTACGGGACCAACCGGTAGCGCCCCAGCTGCTGTACCACAGGCGTTCGGAGCAAAGCCGCGGAGCACGGGGGCAGCGGCACAGCCCAGATGTGCTGTGGCTGTCCTGCTGCCCTCGGGCTCCGCGGCTTTGCTCTGCTTTGCTCCCCCTCTCCCTGGTCTGCAGACCAGGGGGACGGGGAGCAAAGTGGCGGAACATGCGGGCAGTGGACGCGTCTGGGCTGTCCGCTGCCCGCATGTTCCGCGGCTTTGCTCCCCGTCCCCCTGGTCTGCAGACCAGGGAGACAGGGAGCAAAGCAGAGCAAATCGGTGGAGCACGCGGGCAGCGGACAGCCCAGCTCCGCCGCTATGCTTCCTCTCCCTGGTCTGCTGGAGACCAGGGAGACGGGCCCTGTTCGTAACTGTGGATCCGACATAAGTCGGATCCGCGTAACTCGGGGACTGCCTGTATTTCAAAATAACTGCCTACTGTGTAGATGTGGACTAAGTTATTTAGAAATAGCGCTAGTTATTTCAAAATAATGTTGCTGAGCAGATTAGAGCCTTTGCTAGGCTAAATAGTCAAAGATCTGGCTGCTGATTTTTGAACTGTTCTCCATCCCTCTCCCAGTTCTTGTCCTCTCACTCCTCTCATCCCAATCCTCCCATCCCCCACCAGAGCAGGGTTGCCACTTTGTGTGACTTTAGCATCTCTGCAAGTGTCTACCTGGCGCTGGCTATATTCAATCTTCTCAGTTTGCAGCTCTACATTATAATTCCTGCTTTCATTTCAGGATTCACATTTTTTTCTGTTTAAAAGTACTTATTGCATGCTGTGCTTGCTGGAGCTCCAAACTTTAGCTTGTCTTCAGATTGATTCTATAAGTAGTAACCTCACTTTTCTCTCAGGCTGCTTTCGAAAAGAACTCACCCTACAGTAGAGTTTGGATAAGATCAAGTGCTACAATTCTAGCATTGGGGTAAGTTTTTCTTCCTCAGAAACCTCTGCTTTAGTGAAGAGCAGCCTTACCGACAAAGAAATGACCAGAGCTTGGCTTGACTACCTAAAATAGACACTTTTTTCAGATTTCTATTTCATTGCAAAATTTTTGTCAGATCATAAGAACAGCCATAGTGGGTCAGACCAAAGGCCCATTTAGCCCAGTGTCCTGTCTGCCAGCAATGGCCAATGCCAGATGCCCCAGAGGGAGTGAACACAACAGATAATCATCACATGATCCCTCTCCTGTCATCCATTTCCAGACACACACAGGCTAAGGACACTATTCCTACTCATCTTGGCTAATAGCCATTGAGGGACCTAACCTCCATGAATCTATCTAGCTTTTTTTTGAAGCCTGTTAAAGTCCTAGGCTACGTCTACATTGACACCCCTTTCTGGAAAAGGGATGCTAATGTAGACTTTGGAATTGCAAATTCCGCGGGGGATTTAAATATCCCCCGCGGCATTTGCATTTACATGGCTGCCGCTTTTTTCCGGCTTGGGGATAAGCCGGAGAAAAGCGCCAGTCTAGATGCGATTCTCCTACTTGAATAGGAATAAGAAATCCTCCGGAAAAGGGCTTATTTTCCGGAGAATCGCATCTAGACTGGTGCTTTTCTCCGGCTTATCCCCAAGCCAGAAAAAAGCGGCAGCCATGTAAATGCAAATGCCGCAGGGGATATTTAAATCCCCTGCAGAATTTGCAATTCCGAAGTCTACATTAGCATCCCTTTTCTGGAAAGGGGTGCCAATGTAGACGTAGCCCTAGTCTTCACAACATCCTCTGGCAAGGAGTTCCACAGGTTGACTGTGTGCTGCGTGAAGAAAAATTTCCTTTTGTTTATTTTAAACCTGCTACCTATTAATTTTATTTGGTGACCCCTAGTTCTTATATTATGGAAGCAAGTAAATAACCCTTATTCACTTTTTCTACCTCAGTCATGATTTTATAGACCTCAATCTCATCCCCCCTTAGTCTCCTCTTTTCTAAGAGGAAAAGACCAAGTCTTTTTAATCTCTCTTCATTTGGGACCCATTCCAATCCCATATTATTTTTTGTTGACTTTTTCTGAACCTTTTCCAATGTCCATATAACTTTTTTGAGATGAGGCGATCACATCTGTATGCAGTATTCAAGATGTGGGTGTCCCATGGTTATAATAATATTTAGAGGCAGTGTCACTGATCAGTGTCTGAGCGGACCTAATGATACCACTGAGCTTTTCTAATGCCAGCGCTTCAAGACTCTGATCCAGCCATGAGTTCTGGGTAGTTCCTTTGCTTGCAAGAAGTCCCAGTGACTTCAATGTGTGTCAGCAGAGGGATCCATTACAGGATCCTGGCCTACTGTTCCATGTTGCTGCTCTCTGGAGCAGAAGAAATTCAGGCTTGTGACCTAACAGAAAGGTTAAACCTTTGGTATAGGGCACCGCACACAGCCCCTGTGGTGCTTCTACACCCAAATTTATGAATGACTCAAATGGCAAAGTGTCCCCAGACAGGAAAACTCCCATGCTGGTTTTGTCACAGTTGTGCTGCTTGGCCCTCCACCCTTATCAGATCAAATCCACCCTTATAAGGTCCTCCACCCAATGCCATCCTGACTTTTTTTTTCTTCCCCTTAAATGAATATACCGTATATTCCGGCGTACAAGACGACCTCTGATGTTAAAAAACATCCCCCAAAAATCGGGGGTCGTCTTGTACGCCGGGTATACATCCCAGGCGCGCCTGGGATGCCCCGCCGCCGGAGTTCCTCCACGGCTTTGAAAGCCTCGGGCGAAGCCGGCGGCGGGGCATCCCAGGCGCACCTGGGCTGCCCCCCCGCCAGACTGCCCCTCCGCCGGCTTCCCCCGAGGCTTTCAAAGCTGCGGAGGGGCCCCGCAGCCGGCTTCCCCCGAGGCTTTCAAAGCTGCTGCGGCTTTGCTCCCGGTGCCTCTGGTCTGCTGGGGACCATCTCCAGCAGACCAGGGACACCGGGAGCAAAGGAGGCGGAGGGGCGCTGGGGTATAAGATGAAACCCTATCTTTTAATTAAAAAAATAGGGGGTCGTCTTATACGCCCAGTCGCCCTATACGCCGGAAAATACGGTAATAAAAAAGCCAGAAATGTGACCTCAAGAGGCAGGATACAGACTCCAATGATTGTTCACTGTCTCCATCTTTTTATTAAATTTTCTGTGTGTTTCTTTTTTCTCTTTGCTGGGTAAAATCCATACAAATGAAATACAAGCTCACTCAGTAAATAATAATGAAAAGGTAAATTCATTTTACAGAGAAGCCAGTGCATGTTAGACATCATCTTGAATGACGATGATTTTCTTGAACTGCTCACCAAGCTATTACAGTCTCTCAAAAATAATATCTGGCTTTTAGGCTCTATGATTGTGCACATGACCTCTACTTACCCTTTGGCTCTTAAGAAAAATTGATTTTTTTAAAAAACCATGCACAATACTTTGCTAAAATTACACAGATACAGTTTAATTTACATTCTATTACTGTTCCACGGGATGACTGCACATGCTGAGGGTCTTACTTGTTTTTCACTTTAACTGTGGCCCAATCCCTCCCATGTTCTACATTCAAAGGGTTATAACACGTCTTGCAATGAAAGGCTGTGATTCAAATGAAATAGTCTTTGGAGATCTTTTAACAGATCAGGAATTCTCACGTTGGGGTTGCAAACAAGTGTCCAGGATCACTTTCCATACAGCTACATGGAAAGGGAGGTCTTGCCTATGCCTGTTACAGACTGAGAATCACTGTAACACTCATTTATTGTAACATTCAAGTTCAAGGGATAAATATGGTTTCATTATGCTTTTTATACTTGTGTAGAGTTTTCAGAAAGGCACAATTACCTTTACAGTTCTACCAACACACTGACATATACAGCCTGACATTTTAAAAATAATATCCAACCCTTCTTGATAAATAATGATGCCTGTTTGGTTTATTTAATACTGCCCAGCTTTCTCCTATAGACCAGACAGGCACTGTCTGCTATAGTTTGCCTCATTGTATGGCAGCAAAACAATAGGAAGGTTAACACTGTGTCATCCTCACTTCATCCCAAGATAATGCATTAGACTATGCTTGACAGCACCATGGCATAAAGTGAACATGATGGCATATAAACCAATATTGGGATCACTTTAACACAGAACTGCTCTTGTACAAATGTACCGTGATTTGTTTTTCTTGTGCTCCACTGCATGCAATGGTTATTTTTAATTTCTGCACATAGTGGATTCAGCAGCCTGGGCAGGGTTTAACCCTCTCCAAATGATCAAGCCATCAGCAAACTTGCACTTGTACACATACCTCTTGATGCTATGTTTGTGCTCAAGAGAGAGGGATAGAATTCAGAAACGTGGACGCCTAGAGCATGTCTAAACTACATCCCTCTTTCGAAAGAGGGATGTAAATTAGATCGAAATTGCAAATGAAGCCGGGATTTGACTGTCCTGTGCTTCATTTGCATAATGGCGGCCGCACGTTCTTTCGAAAACGGGTATTTTGAAAATGAAACTGCTGTCTAGACGCGGTTCTTTCAAAAGAAAAAACCTTTTTTGAAAGATCCTGTAAACCTAGATGGCGGTTTCATTTTTGAAATACCCGTTTTTGAAAGAATGCGCAGCCGCCATTATGAAAATGAAGCACGGGAAATTCAAATCCCGGCTTCATTCGCAATTTCGCTCGGTCTGTTTTACATCCCTCTTTCGAAAGAGGGATATAGTCTAGACATAGCCCTATCGGCAACAGAAATCACCTCCCTGCCACACACAGCCATAAGAATGATACCATGTCAGTGAGAGAAAGAAATAATTCTAAAGCCTGCAGCAACAGGTATTAGCCCTCAGATTAGCAACTTGCAAATAAGCCAGCAGCAACATCAGCAGACCCAGGCCAAGCTATTCTGTCTGTCTTGGCTGAGTTACTGTCAAAGTTAAGGTTGGAGTTAGGGTCAGAATTTCAAAAGTATTTGGATACTTTAACGTGTAGCTAGGTGCTCAACGACGTTTTCAAAAGCACCAAGGCACATAACTAAGATGCAGATAGGAGCCTCCTCGGAGTTACATGCTATGACATTTTTTAAAATCCCACAAGGTGGCACCTGTCTGCATTTTTAGGCATCTTTGGACTGATACCGGCTGTAGAGATTGAATCTCACCGGGTTCTTGATCACTGCAGAATGAAACTAAACATGTAAAACTGCCCCAAACACACACCTGTGTCAAAAATAATTAATGATCTGTAGGGCAGAGAATTGTTCTGATATCTGAGCACCATCCAGAAGAGCATGGAGCAATGTCACTTCTTCTACCTCCTTCCCTCATCTGCATAAGTACAGAAAAAAACCTAGTGCTTTGTTATGAGGCTTACTTTGTGCTTGCCTTCCTTCTCCTTGATGTCTTTCAGACATGCCCCAATCCTAGTCCCATTGATATCAATGCAAGATTTGCCAAGGGTTTCAACAGAAGCAGAATCAAATTTTTCATCCAGGCTCACGATCTGGCTGTTGTACCACCCTTCAATAAAACCAAATTTAGGAGGAGTTTGTGAAGCAATGAGCTCTTTGTAAAATGCTTTGAGATCTACAGATGAAAAGTGCTATATATGAACTAGGACGGGGCGGGCAATAATTTTTGCAGTGGGTCTGCTCCATCTATTTTTGGAAGTCATCATTGGTCAGCTCTGGGCAGAAGGGGCGGGGCCTCAGATAGAAGCGGCAGAGTTGGAGGCGTGAGAGATTCTGTGTGTGTGTATGTGACAGACTGACTGTGAAACAGACTGTGCCTGTATGACTCTATGGCACGGAGATTGAGAGCGTGGATGTGGGACTGTGTGTACAGGGCTGGCTCTAAGTTTTTTGCCACCCCAAGCAAAAAAATGTTTGGCCTCCCCCTGCCACTTTTTTTTTGTTGGCTTTTACATGTTTGCACTTTGCAATAGTTTTTTTGTTTGTTTTTGTTTTTGTTTTTGACCCAGCATTTTAACCCTATAAAGAGCAAATATAATTTTAATTTTTTTTCCATAAAGGCAAAGGCGCTGCAGGTAAACTCCCCCTTTCCTTTCACTCACTGCTGGGTCACAGTAGCCTTTTCCCTGCCCTGTCTAGCCCCTCCCTATGGACAAGGACCCCTCATTCCTGACCCACAGGGGGAGAAGGGTGCAGGGACAGTGCAGAGCCAGAGGGGCGTGGGGAGCAGGGTTCACTGTGGGGAGTGGGAGGCGCAGAGCCAGAGGGGCACAGGGACCGGGGGAATCAGAGGGACTGGGGTGCATAGAGCCAGAGGGCTGCGGGGAACAGTGTGGAGGGTACAGGGGTGGCACGGGGAATGAGAGGCACAGAGCCAGAGGGATGCAGGGATTGGGGGAGCAGGGTGCGGAGTGCAGGGGAGGCACGGGGAATGGGACATAGGGAATGGGAGGGGCAGAGGGATCAGGGTCCAGGGGCAGTGCAGGGAATGGGGGGCACAGACCCAGGGGGGCGCAGGGTAATGGGGCTGCAGGGTGCAGAGGGGGCGCAGAGCCAGAGGGTAGCAGGGACCGGGGGGAGCAGGGTGCAGGGTGCAAGGGCGGTGCAGGGAACAGGGAGAGCAGGGGGACCAGGGTGCAGGGGAGCAGGGTGCGTGGTGCAAGGGCAGTGCAGAGCCAGAGAGTTGCAGGGAACAGGGAAAGCAGAGGGACTGAGGTGCAAGGGACCAGGGTGTGGGGTGCAGGGGCGGCGTGGAGACAGAGGGGTACGGGGCGGGTGCTGCGAGCCGGGCAGCTGGCAGGGAGCGGTCTCTCACCAGCGAAGGGCACTGGGGCTGTGGCAGGACTGGAGCAGGCGGGGCAGGGTGGAGCCTGGCTGCACCGTGCTTTGCAGCCAGCTCCTGGGAAAATGCAGCCAGAGCAGAGCTCCCGCGGGCCTTTAAAATCGGTGGGGCGGGTCAGGGGCGGGCATTGCCAGGGTGGCTGCTTACCTGGAAATGCCACCCCTGGAAATGTGCCACCCTAAGCACGTGCTTGATTTGCTGGTGTCTAGAGCCAGCCCTGTGTGTGTGTCTGTACAGCGATTGCATGTGAGATGGAGATAGTGTATGGCACGGGGACACTGGATGTGTGTGTGTGTGGCACAGAGACTGTGTGTCTGTGTCTGTATGTAAGCGAGTGAGTGAGAGCTGGCTGCTGGAGAAATCTTAGAAACAGTGCACTGCCTCTTTAAGAAGGTCACCATTCATACCTCAGGGCATGTCTACACTAGGAAATTATTTCAATATAACTTATTTTGAATAATAACTCCCAAAATAATAATTTTGAAATAGTGTGTCCACAGTACAGAGAAGCCTCAAAATTAGCCCAAGGCAGGCTCCGTTATTGTGAATGCACTACCTTGACTTAGAGCCTTAGGAAGCACTAAGTAATTAGTTTGAATTACTCTGGGGAGTAGTTATTCTGAAATAGCGGCACCGGAGTGTCCATAGTACTGCTATTTTGAAATAAATTAATGTTATTCCTCATGGAAAGTAGGAATTGTTATTTCAAAATAACCAGCCTGTCGTTTTGAAATAATGGGCTTGGTAGTGTGGATGCTCTGCTTGTTGTTTTGAAATAAGTCCCTAGTGTAGACCAGAGCTCAGACTGGATCAGCTCTCCTGTCCTGGGAGAAGGCCGAAGCAAGATGCGGGGAGGAACAGCTGAACACACACTGCTGCTGGTGCTGCCGATGGCAAGTATGGACACACTACTCATCAGCTAGGTGATTCGGATAGAAATATTGGATGGGCTGAATCTGGCCCATGGGCCATATTTTGCCCACCCCTGAACTAGGATTTATTATGAATGTTTCAGCAGGTGTATCAATTCCCCATCCTGACGTGATATGAACACCATAGGGGCTAGTGTTTTGTGGCTTGCACCAATGGGACTGAAAAATGGCTTGGCAAAAGATACACATCAGTTGAACTCAATCTGAAAATCAGATCCAAGTCAGACAGACTCAAGGAACAGGTCCTCAAGGGATCCATTTTGAATCATTTAGAGGAGATTTCACCAAGAGCAAGTCATGTTTGATCAACCTGATTGCCTTCTATGACGAGATAACTGGCTCTGTGGCTATGGGGAAAGCAATGGACATAATATACCTTGACTTTAGCAAAGCTTTTGATACTAACTCCCACAGCAATCTTACCAGCAAGTTAAAGCAGTATGGCTTGGATGAATGGACTATAAAGTGGCCAGAAAGTTGGCTAAATTGTCAGACTTAATGGGTAGTGTTCAGCGGCTCGACGCCTGGTTGACAGTCGATATCAAGTGGTGCACCTTGAAGGTCGGTAGTGGGGACGGTTTTGTTCAACGTCTTTATTAATGACCAGGATGAGGGGATGGATTGCGCCCCCAGCAAGTTCACAGACATTACTAAGATGGAGGGAGCAGTGGATATGCTGGCGGGTAGAGGCAAAGAGTCTAGATGTGACCTAGACATACTGGAGGATTGAGCCAAAAGAAATCTGATAAGGTTCAACAAGGACAAAGGGATTGTACTAGATGACCTCCTGGGGTTTCTTTCAACCCTAATTTTTTATTATTCTATGATTGTAATCATAGTGGGACACTAAAGCCTTGTTTAGAGTAGGATTAAAGGTGTAAGGTTAGTATGTGTTAGTTAACATGCAACCTAACATGATTTTTAAAAGTCTTGTGTAGACAAAGGACACTGCCTCTAACACCCACTGAACTAGATGAGCTCAAGCTTGCTGTTACTCCCTTTTATTAGTGTAAATTACTGTTTTTATGCCAAAGGCTGAATCTTGGACTATAAAAATTATTTCTGTTAAATTAATTCCACATCATTTTAAACTTCATATATCCCTCATTTTAAGACTTTATCAGACATTGCATCTCCCAGCTAGACCTTGGCAAGTTGAGAGCTCCCTACATCCTTTTTTTCAAAGTTGCAAATGCTATTTATTGATTTTTACATTAGTGCAATGTTATAACCCATGTCATATGCAGAAGCATCACAATGCAGCCTAGAGTGCATACGAACCAACCCCACCCCCAACTCCTCCCCAAACCCCTGCTATAACAAGTCAAATCGATTGACACAGATTGAGACCAGGAAGTAAATGGCAGAATTTGTATTGCTTTAAATCCTCCCTAATTCATGATAGAAAGAAACATGCCAACATATAGAAAAGTCCTGTATAGCCGGGTAAAATTACTGAGCCAAATTCTTGAGTCTGCTCTGTCTGCTTTGCACTGCTCTGCCACACCGCAACTGGAAAACTGAGAATTCCTATTGTTTAATGAAACTCCCTGAATGGCACCCAGGCTCTATGCGACAGCCTCTCCTGGCTCTTGGTGCAGAAGGCAATTCTGGGAGAAAGGGTCAATTATAATAAAAGGGAATGTGGGCCCAGTGATTGGGATGCTAGAGTTGGCCATAGGGTCAGCCAGGTCTCTTGTAGGTCTCTGACTTGGAGGATGTGGTGTAGTGACTGCAGATTTTCTGGTTTTAATGGACCATCCTCTTCTAACCTCCTTTCATCCCTTTGGTTATTAATGTTACTGTGATGTGATACCACTTGGTCTGGACAAGGAAACCAGGAAGTCTTCAGATCAGTTTTCTCTGGATTTCATCAAGGTGATTATAATGCATCACTTACGTTGGTAAAGGACAATCATGTTCATTTTTCCTCCTCTTGAAATATTACAAATGTGACTTTAACCTTTATAACTCCTACTGATAAGATGATGGATTATTTGAATGAAATTCTTCTACTCCAGAGCACAACAAAAAACAGTATAGAGATGGTGCCCAGTGAATAACACAAATCATGACAATAATTGTATGCTTTATGGACTCTGTGGATATAATTTCTGTTTTGTTCTGGCATTGGCTTGAATACAGCGGAAAGCCTAAGAGTTTAATGTATAATCATGTTGGATACTCATACAACACTTTCTTATTCCTACCTTTTCTCAAACACAGAACAAAAAATGACAAAACAAAAGGTTTTCAGTTAAAATCTAAAATTTCACAGCAGGCATTGCTGTTAAACTCAACCTGAGGCAGAACCTGCCACCAATCGGCAGTTAAATGCTCTCCTCTGAATCACAGAATCCTAGGGCCGGAAGAGACCTCAGAAGGTCATCAAGTCCAACTCCCTGCCCAAAGCAGGACCAACCCCAACTCAATCATCCCAGCCAGGGCTTTGTCAAGACAGGACTTAAACACCTCTAGGGATGGAGATTCCACCACCTCCCTAGGTAACCCATTCCAGTGCATCTCCACCCTCCTAGTGAAATAGTTTTTCCTAATATCCAACCTAGACCTCCCCCACTGCAACTTGAAACCATTGCCAGGGCTGGAGCTGTGGCCAGGCCGAGCCCAGGAGCAGCTGAGCAGCCACGGTGCCGCTCTGCTGAGGAGATGAACGGGATTTGAATTCTTGATGCTTGTCCACGCAGGCATGCACCTTAGAGGGAACTATGCTCAGGGCAGAGGGGGTGCAGGAGTCAGGTTTAAGATGTATGAGGGGCTCAGGACTGGTGGTTGAGGTGTGGGGGTGCAGGAGTCAGGGATGGGGTGTATGAGGGACTCAGGGCAGGAGGTTAGGGTGTATGATGGGTTCATGGCAGGGGCTGAGGTATGTGGGAAGAGCAGGGGTTTCGGGGTGGAGGGTAAAGTGTGTGTGGGGGGCCTCTAGGGCTGGGTTACCTTACCTGGCTGGGGCTGGGCTCGAATTGGGACCGCTGTGGCTGAATGGGGCCGAGCCAGGATCACTATGGCCAGACTGTGGCTGATTCTGCCTCCCCCCCCACACCTGCTACAGCAGAAGTGGGGACACTGCCAGCCCCTCCTGGAGCCAGATGGGGTCCAGCATCAGCCCCTCCCATGGTCAGATGGTGGCCAAACCCTGGAGCCTGCCCCAGGATCAGGATCAGGGCCAGGGACAGGCTGCTGTGGCCAGATGGGGCCTGGGCCCCAACTGGGCTCTTGTTGGCTGGATGAGGGCTGGGGCTGGGCTGCTGCAACTAGGCAGCTGAGTCTGGAGCTGGGCCATCAGGGCCTGGCCGCCGCTGCAGGAGTCAGGCCACCAGATCCAAAGACCAGCTGGGAAAGTCATTCCCCTGGGAGAGGAAGGGCAAGGATCCATCTCGTTTTGTCTGGTCTTGAGAGGTGTGCCAGCAGATGGGAAAGCCCCAAGATCAGGTCAAAGCCCCTCTTCAGCTCCTCCCCATAATAGAGGTTCCATTCCAGTATGTGGCCGTGGATATTCTGGGTCCTTTCCCTAAAATCACACTCAGGTATGTCTACACTGTAGAGCTGTTTCTGAAAAACTTCACTTACATCCACACTGCAATCACGTTCTTTCGCGAAAGAACAGAGGGGAAGAAAGATCAGAGGGGTTTTTCTGACACTGCTAAGCCTCTTTCTATGAGGAAGAAGCCTGTTTCCAAAAGAGCTCTTTCGGAAAAAGGCATGTGTGGACGGGGGAAGAGGGAGTTCTTCCGAAAGAAGAGGAAAGAGGAAAAAGCACAGGTGCCCTGGTGGCCACTCCATCCATAGTAATCACAGCTTACATGAAAGATAGTGTCCATTCAGATTGCGTTTTCGATGCACTTTTGCTGTGTGGACGCTCTCTTTCGGAAGAAGTTTTCTGTCCTGGACCTTAGCAAGTCTAACACCAGCCATGCTTGGCAGACTCCCTGAAACCTGTCCACAGCCCCCAGAATCTTCCGGACTCCTGATTGAGAACACTGCTTTAACCAACCTCATGGCTCTTTTTTAAATTCTCTCTCATTTATCAGCATCCTTCCCAAATTGTGGACACAAAAGTCAGGGGTGACACATTGGGGGCATGTGGGGTCATATGCCCCAACACTGTGGGCCAGTGTGGGGACTAGTGGGACCGGGGGGCCGGCTGTCTGCTATGTTCCCCCCACACTGAAAGTGGGGGGGAAAGTGCAGCAAGGCAGCCCCAGCTCATGCTATTCTCCAGCTGGGCTGCTCTGAGGGAGGAGACGGGACCACCCCCACACTCCCCAGCAGGAAGAGTGCCTGTGATAAATCTGTACCCTGAAACATTTTTGAGGGACCAAGCCACTGCATCCCCCCAAGATGAAATCCAAGAACAATTGTTCCTGAGAGCAGATATACTTCTTGGCTGCGTCTAGACTGGCAAGTTTTTCCGCAAAATCAGCTGCTTTTGTGGAAAAACTTGCCAGCTGTCTACACTGGCCACTTGAATTTCTGCAAGAACACTGACTTCCTACTGTCTGAAATCAATGCTTCTTGTGGAAATATTATGCTGCTCCCGTTTGGGCAAAAGTCCCTTTGCGCAAAAGGGCCAGTGTAGACAGCTCAGATTTGTTTTGCGCAAAAAAGCCTCGATTGCGAAAATGGCGATGGGGGCTTTTTTGCGGAAAAGTGCATCTAAATTGGCCACGGACGCTTTTCTGCAAAAAGTGTTTTTGCGGAAAAGCGTCCGTGCCAATCTAGACGCTCTTTTCCGCAAATACTTTTAACGGAAAACTTTTCCGTTAAAAGCATTTGCGGAAAATCCTGCCAGTCTAGACGCAGCCCTTGTGCATCCACTTTAAATGAATCCAAACTGAGCTGGCATTTTACAGCTCATGCAGCTAGAGGCCAGCACCAGCTCATGTTTGTATCTCTGACTGGCGACAGAGGCAGCGGCAGTCCCCCAGGTAATACTGCTCATTTGTATGGGGCATGATTTGCATACTCTAACGAGATGGGCTATAATTGGTCTTCATTGATTTTGTTTTCATTGAGCTAAAATAGAGTCAGAGCTTCTTAGGCTAGAAGAGCTGATTGATTTGCGGTAGGATTCAGGACTATTCAGTTGAAGAAATAATTAATTATGTCCTTATTTAGTAATCATCAGGGTCCAGGCTTGTTTCTTACTGGCCCAGGGTGCTCAGTTGAATTTTACTTTTAGACTGAGGCTCTGTTTTTAGAGCCGTGGATGCAATATACACTCCATTATTTTACAGGAGCTACAAGGGCCCACTCTCCTCTGTATCACCTCACAAATATATTTCCCTCACACACCTCCTCTTATCCACATACCCTATAGTCCTTCTCACCCTTCCCATGTAGAGGCTTATTATGCCTTGCTTTTTTGAGGTAAAATTTGTCCCTCAGATTAAAGACTATGGAAGATTTTTGCTGCCCACTACAGCTGAACCATTGGTATGGTTCTTTGGTATAATTCCAGGTGGAAAAGATATGCAGGGAAACTCTACATACCCTATGCACAATGGAACTGGGAGAGCTGGGTGTCAGGCTGGGTCATAGCCACTGAGTGAACATGCTGAAGCAGTGGCCACAAACTCTTATGGGGGATGCAAAGAAATAGCTGCCTGTTCTAATGGCCACAAAGGACCTGCGCACTTGTTGAGTAGGGATGGAAGCTGGCACCAGCCAACTACTGTGCAGTTCCTTGTGCAACACCTACGTGAACTGGCTTTGTGGGATGGGGAGGACAGGTCGCCAACTCTCACAAATATTCTCACAAGCTTTGCAATGTTTGGTGGGTTTTTTGTAAATCCCTAGTTCCTAGAGACATGTGATCAGATGTGCATCCCAGGCTTCATTTAAAAATAAGGCAAGTTTCCAGGTCTTGTCTTTCTAGGTCCTTCTCTTGTCTTAGGGTTGCAAGGCAAAAACTTGCAAGAGTGAGCCGTGAAGGGCTCAAGTACCAGCAGGCAAACTAACAATCAATCTCTTTGTTTTTGGGAGCTTCATTCATGGTTGGGTTTTTTTGAAAGCTAGAGGTTGGCAATATGAAGGAGTGTGAAGTCTCCCTTTTACACAGAAAATGACAGAACAAGGGGAGCATGCCCAGTGGTTAAAGCAAATAGGAACAGAAGAGGGAGCTCTCACTGCACAAGCCAAGGAGAGCCCTGCTTGCCCACACCAGAGAGAGGAGGGTAAACCTCTCTCCCTCTGTTCTCTTGTACTTTAATCCCTAAGCTGGCAGTTTAGTGAATCTGCTTGTTCTTATGCCTTTAACATCCATAACAACACACACATACACACACACACATACACTCCCTCTTTCTGTATGCACAATAGGGATGTTTTATGCATATATACGGAGTATTTACTGATAGCATGTGGGGTTGTGGGAGTGGATGTGCCAAAGAGCTCCTACAAGTCCAGGGGAGCTACCACAGACAGAGTCGAGGTCAGTTGGAGTCAACAGACGTTTGGCCTGTTGTACTGCCATCGTTACCATAGTGTCTGAGTAAAGAATGAGTAAAAACTGAGATCAGGTCTCAGGATTTGCCCACTGATGGCACTGATGTTCTATGTAAGGATACTGCAGAGTGTGATTTGGAGAGGAACGGCTACTCCATAATTTCTACACATGCAGTGTGTGGCATGGCATTTCAAACTTGTCTCCTACAGTGTAATTAGGAAGTTCAGCAAATTGCCAGACAGATATGGATGAGTTTATTTCTTGACTGAAAAACATTGCAGTTGAAAAATAATCTTTAAAAAATTGGGTTTGTGGTTTTGTTTTTTTGAAAACAATTTTGCATTTGATTTTTTTTAAAAAAAGGTTTGATGGAAATTTTAAGGAAAAATTGCTTTTTGGGTTTTTTGGGTCACAGTCTGTCCTTTCCCTTCTTTCTTTTACGTGGTCAGCTTTGATTGGACAGTTAAGTCACCTGCTAACAGGTTTTTTTCCTAAAAAGTTTAATTTTGCAAACAAACAGATTTAAAAGCTGAGTAATTATTCAGTTAAAAGAAAAAAGATTCCCAAGAAAAAAATGGTAACTCCAGAATGGGTCAGTTTTGAAAAACAGAATGAAAAATGCTTTAAAGAGTTCATGATTCTTGTGATTTTTCCATTTTTCACTGAGTCCAACCAACATCCCTTCCATGCTCCCTCTCTCTTTTGGCAAGAGCAGGAAATGAATAGATGTACCTACTTGGCTTAGAAATTGGAATACTCTGTGAGAAACTCTTTATAAAGCCGTAACAGATCCTGTAAGGGTATGCACTCATGTGGCACACTGCTGCTGTAACTGAAAGCTGATATCCCTCACTGTGGTTCTCTCAAGAGTGATCCATTTAATTAAATGCTAAGGCTGTCCTTGGTAGTAGATGAAGCCATAGGATGGAGGCACGTTTTATGAGCTGTTTTAGCAGAGTTGAAAGCAAGGTTATGATGGCCTTTTGAAGCAACGTTAGCTTTAGCAGAAGCATAATGGGGAACATGTACAATAAATTACCTTATTTTTTGCTTAAAGCACAATATAGTAAGGACACTTGTTAGTTTTGGTAATGTGGTGAATCTTATTACAACTATTGCATTATATACTAATGAATTGACTGCATGTACTTTCTTTGCTGTTGCCAGGAAAGCAGAGATCAATACATAAATTGAAATGAGCAAGTCAACAAACAAAACATCTGAGCAAGTGCCTCTCCTATGCAAGCAACCACTCTTTCTATAGTGAAATGATTCTCTGCTAGAAGATGGAAGTGCCTACCTACAACTTCCCTGAATGAGACCTTTTGATTTGATGATTTTACTGAGGAATGTGTTTACTATAACAACTCCTTGAACTGCCTCAAGTTCTTTGTGGTAATTGTCTCCATTATGGACCTGCCTCTGTGTTGTTGTAGCATTTCTGGAGTAAACCTACCTTCACTTAAGGCCTACTTTGGAACACTTAGGTGGTGCTGATCCCTGCACAAGAGTGAGTTTACGCCAGAGTCAGGGCAGGAGTAAAGTCCAAGTAATATCAGAATGCACCCAGAACCTGGTTTTGGGGATCCCATGGTAACATTGAAATCTCAGCTTTCATTTCAAAACATTGGTTCTAGCCCTCATGGTTGTAAAAAGGGTTGAAGAAGTGATCCAAGTGGAAACAATTCAGTGACAGAATCTGCAGAGAACCTAAAGCAATGGCTCAGCGATGTGAATTGCCTTTTTTATCTCATAGGGTTAATTATGAAACCTGCTGCTTTGGACTCAGAGAGGCAGAGTTTTAGGAGAGAATCCCAAGAGAAATGCTGAAAGCCCCACAACCTGAGGCTACATCTACAGTACAATTAGTACAGCTACATGGAAAGGATTTTCCATCACTGTAGTAAATCTACCTAGCTAAGCTAATGGAAGAATTCTTTCATTGAACTAGCAAAGTCTACACTAAGGCTTACTTTGGCAAAAGTACATCACTCACAATGTGAGATTTTTTCACAGCCCTGAGCGATGTAGTCAAGCTAATCTAACTTGGTTATATACACCAGCCCTGAGATTCAAATGGTTCATAGACCTTCTTGTTGGTGCCTCCTATGCTCAGGGGTGATTTTCTCTGCCTTTAAGATTGTCTGAAACCAGTTCTTTGGCTGTTTCAATGTAAAGAGGCAAGGGTTGAGATTTTTAGTGCTGTTTGGTTATGCACTAGAAATCTCAGAAACTTCCTTCCTATATCTGAAATGATGTAGTGTCTATTGTCTCATTTAAAGGTTCTTATGTTTTTTTCCTTTCTTCCTTAGTTTAGAGGTCATGTATCAGGCAGGGCACTTAACACATCAAATTGTCTGTTTCATCCCAATCCCTATGAAGTCTGTGATAGGATTGCCTTTGCATTCACTGAAAGCTGGATCTTCTTAAACATACATTTTCTGTGAATCCCAAATGCCATGATTTAGGATGGAACGGTGTATCAAAGAGTGGTCATTTCCACTAAACTGATATCTTCTAAAAACGAAGACTTTACACACAGATAATGAATGAAATCAGTAATCAGCTTTGGAGCAGATAAGCATCTTGGGAGTTGTAAGGATTATTGGACTGCCTACCCTGTAACTTCAATGATTGCACTGTAAAGATAATGAATGATTAATTGAGCTCATATTTTAGATTTACCTTAATGGAGAGCAATGCGTTGGCCACTCTAACTGCAGTTACAGCTAGGGACATTAGAGAAAGTACTCTGTTATGACCCAGAAACACAAGGAGAAACATAGGACAAGAAAGGAGCAGCTTGTCACTGGGAATACAAGAATGATCAGAAAAGTGGAACCAGTCAAGATGGAAACAGGAGGTGGTAGGCAGAATTAGAGCACTCACAGCTGAAATATGCTGGAGAATCTACTGCCTGGCATTTATTTTACGAAGAAAGTCAACCTCAGCATTGTGGAAGTGGCAGATGTTCTCTCCTCCCTCTTTCCCCACTACAAGTTTTTATTCCAGTTCTCCCGGGGCATATTCCACAACCGCTCCAAATACTGTAAGTCTATTCTGGAATATTGTACCAAGCTCTCTCTGTAAACTGATCTGCATGTAAGTTTGCTAGTTACTTGTTAATACATTTGTTACACCAAATCCCAGGTTGATGCCTAACTACAATGCAGGACAATGTAGCACTTTAAAGACTAACAAGATGGTTTATTAGATGATGAGCTTTCGTGGGCCAGACCCACTTCCTCAGATCAAATAGTCATTCATGTTAAAATTCGACACTCTCCGAGAAGGAATGAACAAATACTCAAACTATCTTACCCATTACCAAGATAGCTTCCCCAATTATCACCTCTAATACCATTAGCTCATAGACATCCCACTCTCCCCACCTCTAATATCATCAATTCACAGACACTTACCTTCCTTCCTCCCCCCCCCCCCGCATCCCCCTCCTGTTCTGAAATGTGATTTGTCCTTTTCATGTGTGTTCATTTTTTTTAATTGTATCCTTTGGTATATATGGTTGTGACTATTTTCTTCCACTATTTGATCTGAGGAAGTGGGTCTGGCCCACGAAAGCTCATCATCTAATAAACCATCTTGTTAGTCTTTAAAGTGCTACATTGTCCTGCATTGTAGTTAGGCATCAACCTGGGATTTGGTGTAACAAATGTATTAACAAGTAACTAGCAAACTTACATGCTACATTGTCCTGCATTTTGCTTCAGCTACCCCAGACTAACACGGCTACATTTCTATCACTAACTACAATGGATTGTTAATGTCTCCCTGGTACTTCCTGCTTACAACATTAACCCACACAACTTCATGTACATTCTGGGCACTTCAGTAGCTGCCCAGTTGTGTAGTTTCCTGTAGTTGACCCTTTGAAACACAAATAAGTGGCAGTAAAAACAAAAAGCAGTTCTATGAGAAATTTGAAGCTAAAGATGTTATTCACTCATATTAGCAATTTTATTCCACTGAAAGGACTTCCTGTACTATATTTCTTGACGTCAAGGAATCTGTCCTTTTCCAAACTTCAGTTATCATATATCTGGCTGCTGGTAATAAATGTGTTATCAATGAGTCCTTCCCAAAACAGCAACATGATGGTTTATAGAACTACTGACAAGTCATACTCTTCCCCACCTACAATTTTGTTTTCAATTATATAAAGTACCATTTAAATAGTTTTGCTGCAGTCTGTCTGAATCACTGGAAAATTTCAGTCGGAGGACAATCTTTACCACGGTATATCACTTTCCCCTTTTTCAATACAAGAGAGAGAGACATGATACAGCAATATCACAGTAGAACATGCCAGAGCTATGCGCCTGACAAAAAGCTTCGATCCCACAGTACTCCCTGCTGTAGTTTGTCATGGGCTTCCTTAGGTTACTGTTTCATCAGGAAGCTTTACAAAAAAAGGTGGCTCTATACTTTGTTCTTTGATTTACATTTAGGGGTTGATATTTTCTCCCTCTTTGTAAAATTAATGCCTTATACCTTTTGACAAAGTGCTAGACAGAGTGCAGTTGTCGCCCTACAACATTTTGCACGAGGTTATAGCTGCACAGTTTCAAGTGGTTAGACTCAGCAACAGTACATGGCAGTTCGTGTACATTGACAATAAAATACAAAGTTAAAATAATTAAATAATCATGAATGCTGAACATTTCTGTCAGGAAAAGAGGAGACTGAGGGGGGATATGATAGAGGTATAAAATCATGAGTGGTGTGGCAAGGGCAGATAAAGAAAAGTTATTTATTAGTTCCCATACTATAAGAACTAGAGAACACCAAATGAAATTAATGGGTAGCAGGTTTAGAACTAATAAAAGAAAGTTCTTCTTCACACAGCATGTAGTCAATCTGTGGAACTCCTTGCCAAAGGAGGCTGTGAAGGCTAGGACTATAACAGAGTTTAAAGAAGCTAGATAATTTCATGGAGGTTAGGTCCATAAAAGGCTATTAGCCAGGGGATAGAAGTGGTGTCCTTGGCCTCTGTTTGTCAGAGGCTGGAGAAGGATGGCAGGAGACAAATCACTTGATCATTGTCTTCAGTCCACCCTCTCTGGGGCACCTGGTGTTGGCCACTGTCAGCAGACAGGCTACTGGGATAGATGGACCTTTGGTCTGACCCAGTACGGCCGTTCTTACGTTCTTATGTTCTTATTTTCCACCTCAGCATTCCAGAACACTTTATGAACAGCAATTAAGCCTCACAAAACTACAACAAAGTAGGGAAAGTAGTAAACAAAATGGGGAAACAGAAGCAATGAGGTCAAATGACTTGTCTACTATGTTCACAGGAAGTCTCTTGCAGAGTCAGGATGATAACCAAAACTGTTTGACCCACAGTCTCATGCTTGAAACATATTAACCACCCTCACTCAGACTGTATCTTCAGGAAGTATGAGAATCTCTTCTAGTTTAATTGGGATTTGAGAAATTAACATCCACTGTAAAACTTATGAACAATATTCACTGATTTCAACACCAAATTACAACTTCTCCGTTATGGCATCCTCAGCATTTGAGATGCCCCTGCTAGATAGCAAATAATGCATATTTCATAACAATGTATGAGCAATCTTTTTGGTCAATATTCTAATTTGTTTCTACTTCAATTAACTTTTTCTTAACTGTGTATCTTGTCTCATAAAATGATGAACGCTTTCCAATTTATTGAAACAGTTGCTTTATAAAAGAAGAAGAATATGCTTGAGCAACTCTTTGTATTGATACATCATCATCGACCTTAATAACGAGTGGGACGGGAATAAGGTGATTTTGGCTCCATGGCTAACATTTGTAGATTCTATCTAGGATAGATTTTATTAAAATTGCAAGAAACTTTATAAAGCCCAATGTGTGGTTCATTAAGAGAACATTACCTTACAATTATGATTAATTAGATTAAATTTATGAAAGTGTGTTATTTGTTCAAATCAAAAGGGTGGAGGAAAAATGATGGATGATGAAAGAGTGTGATAAATGAAGAAAGCAGCTGAACTAAATTGAATGTGTATTCATCCGTTTGCACTTCATAACTAATGATAAATTGAGCATGTCACATTTAACAATACATGTCTGGGCTTAAGCACAGTCTCAGCTTCTGAACTCTAATGTCTTCTGTCAGGTAGCTAAATTCGAGGGATGTGATATTTTGTGTGGTGAAGCCTCCACAGTTCATTATCTATCTGCCCCAGCAACCATAATCACAAATGAAATCTCCTACTCACTGCTGGAAACAAAATAAGGTAAGTCTTAATTATAACAGATGTGAATGGGAAGAAGAAAAATCTAATGATAAAGCTTTAGTTTAGTTGGAAAAGGATGTGAATCTAAACAAGCGCTATGTACACAAAAAAGTTTTGGAGAACAGCAAGTCTAAATCTAACACCTTTACGCTAAATCTAGCGGAACAATTTGTGGAGTAAAATGCCACTCTCAACAAGAGAAAAAGGCTATCAGAATCTTGCCCCAATTGTCAAGAAATGCTGATGGGCCAAGTGACTAAGTCTGGATGATTACTCAGGTTTCTAAACTCCAGGAAATGGAGCACAATAATGGGCTTCCTTTTGAGACTTCTGTTTCTTTCTGCTTCAAGTCAGGCTAGAAAGAGAAGGAATGGCCTTTCTCATGGCATTTTGGCACCTTTGCTTCCATGCCCGATCAGAAATAATTTGGCCAGGTAACCATGAAAATATGATAACTTAAAAAAAAAAAACTATTTTAGCCTAAAGAATGTTTGCTTTGGGATCAGTTAAAGTTTTGGGCACTGTCCCAGGGTCCACTCACAGCTAGAGGACCTCTTTCTGACTGCTCGGGGGATTAGCTTCTTTCAGGTCCAGGGTCCCCTTCTTGCAGTGGTATGCCGTTTCTCTGCCTCTCTCCCTGCGGTCTTACGGCCCTCTTTGGCTTTTTCAGCTGCTGCCTCTTTGTGACTCAGCCCTTTAGTAGGGTTACTATTTGTGTTTTCCCTTTCTGCTGTAGCTCTTCAAAGTCTTTCCTCAGCAATCATAGGCAGTCTGCCCATTTACTGACCATTGGTGCCACTCCCCCAGTGGTTAGCAGGGGGTCCCGGGTCTGCCCTCTACTCTAGGTTCTGGGTCAGGGACCCTCTGGTCAGCAGCCAAGATCTATTCCCTTCTAGGCCTCCATGCCTTTCATCCTGCCCTTGCATAAGGGCCACTGTCTTAAACATTCTCTCACACCTCTGCTCATACCAGGGCCAGTTTCCTACACAATCTTTCAAACTCCACTTGTATCAGGGTGCCCATCGTTGCCCACGTTCTTTACCTTACTGTGATGGGGTGTTCCAGAAAGTTTTAGCCACAGGTTAGACATTTAGGGGTTTCCCTGCTTTCTCTCCCTTGGGGCCTGGCTTCTTACCTCCCTAATATAGGCACTCTCTCAAAGTGTCCCCTCTGCCCATGACCCAGAAGCATTTCTTCTTGCCCCAGCCTCCCTCATTCCTCTTTAGCTGGGCCCCTCAGTCAGTCAGGGGATAACTCAGCCATCTGCTTCTCCTCAGGTTAATTAGCCCCCTTCTTAGTCTGCATTAACCCTCAGGACAAGTGTGGGAGTAAACACTCCTTTACAGGCACCATTTCACATTAGCTCTTTTTTTATTCAAATTGGTCCACCAATTCCTATTTTAAACCTATTTGAACACACCAGAGCAAATTCATCTCTGATGTAAAACTTGCCCGAGTTACACAGAGATGAAATTTAGCCATAATGTGTTGGACATTTGCAGGGCTAGCTCAGCCAAGGTCCTGTAAATCCTTGCGACATAGAGAGTACAAAGTGGTTGTGCTACAGCTTGGGGATGAGTTGAGGCCTAGACATGAGAAAACTAAGTAAATGAAGCACTAAGCAGAATCCTGCACACAAAATGTGAGTGTAATGGACCATTTACCTCACACCAGTTGTGAAAGGGTTAATATGGGACTCAGAGGCCAATTAATCAGTCTGGGTGCCCCTGGAGGGAAGAGGCCAGGAGTAATTAGAAATGAAGCCGAGTTTGGTGAGTGCAGGTGGAGAGAAAAGGCTTGGTGAACAGGGCAGGCTGCTGAGGGGACAGCACTGAGGTGGAGCCTAGAAAGAGCAGGGAGGTTTTGGAGAGAAGCTCCTAGAATCCCTGAGGAGAGGAAACAGTGGGGAAGGGGAGAAGCTGTTCAGAAGAAGCAGTATAAGATAAGCTCTCCGGACATGGGAGTGGGGACCAAGAAGCAGACAATGTCAATGTAGCCTGAAAAGGGCAGCAAAACTATTGAATATTTATTTGGACACACATTTGGACCTTTGTTACCTTAGAAAGGGGTTGGATTTCAGAGAGGTCTAGTTAGAGGGCCAGTGTGCGTCTATGTCTGGAACAGTCTGAAAGAAAGTAAAAGAAACTGAGGCAAAGGATGATACAATACTGCATCTAGTTTAGAGGATGTGCCTTGGAGTAGCACCTCTACCACATATTTCTGTAGGCCTTGTCCCTGTTTAACCCGTGCTCTTAGGGGTATGTTGTGCACACAGACTGCATCTAAGGATACATCGGTTTAGATTTATGATTCTTAATAGGCAAGAGAAGCCAGATCACCTATATGCTCCCCTGTCTTATAGCCAAAGAAAGGCCTAGATTGCTTGATAGTTGCATAGAGAGCTCTGCAATATAGGAGCAGGTTCCCCTGTCCTCTATATGTTACTCCTCATATGTAACACATTCCATACCTGAGCTGTGTACAACTGAGTCCTTTATGGCTGGTATTCTACTCGGTGCTGCCATTTTAACCCTACCTAAAAGTAGTATGTGGAGCAGGAGTTCAAATGAGCGCTTATTCATCTTCCCGTATGCCATTTGTACAGTTAGGGTATGTCTAAACTACATGGCTCCGTCGACGGAGCCATGTAGATTAGTGTACTTTTAAAAGGGAAATGAAGCAGCCATTTAAATAATAGCTGCTTCATTTACATCAAAATGGCTGCTGCGCTGTGCTAATCAGCTGTTTGGCGGCACAGCGCGATAGTCTGGATGCTCCGCAGTCAACAAGGGAAGCCCTTGTCGACTGCCCCGGTAAACCTCATTCCATGAGGTCGAGCCCTTATCGACCGCAGAGTGACCAGACTACCGCGCTGTGCCACCAAACAGCTGATCGGTACAGCGCAGCAGCCATTTTGATGTAAATGAAGCGGCGATTATTTAAATCGCCGCTTCATTTCCCTATGTCTAGAAACCTCATCTATATGGCTCCGTCGACGGAGCCATGTAGTCTAGACATACCCTTAGATGCATCAGGCAAACAACGAGGTGCTAGAAGAGGGAGAGGGACATATGAGACAAGTAGAGACAAGTAGTTTATCAAGAGGTAACTAATGGTTACACACAAATCAACAACAGCAAATGTATGCTCTGTCACCAGATCATGTTCGCATAGCAATGCACTTTGGATATGTCCCCCACACTGCCTGGCAACACCATCTGCCACCAGGTGTTGGGGGGACTGCAAAAGAGAGTGTGAGCATCTTGAGACCACGCAAAACATCCCATTGGATATTGCTTTGTTCGGGGACTTACAGCGTCCATTCATGTTTTTTATTTCTTTTCCAAATGCCATTCTTTGAAGTGCACTCCAGCATCTGCAGTGAGAAAGAATGGACCCCTCCCTTCTCTTGCATGCTCTGTTAACTGAAGTGAGCAACGTTCCCTCTACGCTGTGTGGTAGTACGGCTTCATAGTTGTTCAATGAGCCCCGCCCAGCCAGGGCCTCAGGGCTCCATGCATGGAGCTGCCTGGCTGGAGGATAAGCACTTCTCCCTCAGCTATAGCAGCAGCTCCTTGCTGAAGACAGAAAAGTGAGTCTCTCCCAGTTGGTAGGGACATGTCTCCTCCCTAGAAATTTTAGGTACCTGACTGGAGCACCTCAAATGCCCCTGATTTTCAGTGGAGGATTGCTCAGCGCTTTTGAACTTAACAGGTGTCAGATTGGGCACCTGAAAATTGAGGAACTGAAAACTAATTTTTAAAATGTAGACCTTCATCTTTCAATTAGTCTACATATCTCGGATGTCCTCCCCCCGACCCTTGAGGAGAATTAGGAGGCACTGAGGAGATGAGAGTTTGGGAATCGTTAAATTGAAATGTAAGTGAGTCATGTTCATTAAAGATGAGCTAGCAGAATGTTTGATATTAGTGGATGTGTAATGATTAGAGCTTCCTGTAATAATGATGATGATGATTCAACTATATGAATTGAACATCCATTCTAAGTTAATTCACATCCTTTTAACTAATAAGTTATTTGGGGGGTAGGGGAAGGGACGAGAAAGCTCTGATTTTTAGATCACAATTTAAATAGATTAGCCAAATGAGTACTGATATGAGAAATTATTTACCAAGATTTGAACCTCTCCAACTTGAGAAAATCTGGATGCAAATCTGGATAAAAATTTCACAACAAAGGCTTATTTCTTATTATTTATTCACACTGTATTGCATTTTAAATGCACTGGAGCCAGACCTTAATCTCATTAGAATGTATATGTATGGTTACTAGTAATTATCCTCCCAATTAACCTGATGATCACAGATTATTTTTGCCATCTATTTTTTAAATCAAATTCCATGTTGAATTGCAGTAATACAGGGTATAGTGAGGGGCAAATTATTGACCCTTTCTATTTTGAGCAGAACTTCCAAGGAACACCACAGTACCAATACTTTAAACATATAAACAACAACGATGAAGCTGAATTATTTAGGAGGACCAATGGAACATAACTGGGAGGATAAAGATCTTTGGGTATGTCTACACTAGCTCGTTAATTCGAGCTAGGTAGGCAAATGAGGCGACCGGAGTTGCAAATGAAGCCCGGGATTTAAATATCCCAGGCTTTACTTGCATGTTGCCGTCCGGTTGCCATTTTGAAATTTCACTAGCCCGAACTCACTGCCACATGTAGCCACCAGACGGGAACATGCAAGTAAAGCCTGGGATATTTAAATCCCGGGCTTCATTTGCAACTCCGGTCGCCTCATTTGCCTACCTAGCTCGAATTAACGAGCTAGTGTAGACATACCCTTTGGGCTAAAGATCAGGAAAATCTCTTCATGATCTGAGCCATTTGGGACATTTTAAGCCAGTCTGGAAAAGTTAATAGACAAGCTGCCTTACTGGAAGGTAGATGGACAAAGTGAATAAATAGATCTTACATCTATAGATTTGATGATTCTGGAGGTCTGGATTATTAGGGAGAAGATAAGGTTTGGCTATTGTGTTCCATTTGAGAAAACACACAAGCTGGCATATTTTCCTGAAAAATCAAAACTCCTGGAGGTAGCAAGACAGGCTCTCTCATGAGATTTCCAGCACAATGTATGGTCTTGGCAAGAAATGCTTCCAGACCAACTTTCCTCATGGTATTTCAACAACCCCAGCTTCTGCTAGAACCTGGCATAAGCAACAAAACTAACAGATCACCCTGCAGTGACAACAAAAAAACCCATTAATTCAATCATTCCAGAAAGGTTCACTTCGAAAAATGAGCCGGTGAGATATCAGTGGCATCTGCCTCTCCACACTGATCTCCATATTCAGGGCCTTAGTTCTACAGTCATAGTGGAGCCATAAAAAATGTTGGCATGGGCAGATATGTTAGAAGAACATGTCTGTCCTTCAGTATGGCCCTTATTTATAGAATAGTACCACACTGCAATGTTTGGGCTGTAAACTACATATGGAAATAAGATAATGAAGAAATCATAATTATTTGTCATGACTAAAATATTAAACATGCCTAATAATACATAAGCAAATCTCATATTATTTCAGACAAGGAGGCTGAGGGTATGTCTACACTACAAAGTTAGTTCGAACTAACGGACGTTAGTTCGAACTAACTTTAATAGGTGCTACACTAGCGCTCCGCTAGTTCGAATTTGAATCGAACTAGCGGAGCGCTTAGTTCGAACTAGGAAAACCTCATTTTACGAGGACTAACGCCTAGTTCGAACTAGCTAGTTCGAACTAAGGGCTGTGTAGCCCTTTAGTTCGAACTAGTGGGAGGCTAGCCCTCCCCAGGTTTCCCTGGTGGCCACTCTGGCCAACACCAGGGAAACTCTATGCCCCCCTCCCGGCCCCGGACCCCTTAAAGGGGCACGGGCTGGCTACGGTGCCCGTGCCAGGTGCAAGCCTGCCAGCACCCAGCTAGCAGACCCTGCACCTGGCACGGCACAGAGCCACCCACCCGATGCCCCCCAGCCCACCCCCTCTTGCCGGGACCAGGCTGGCGGCTCCCGGGAGCTTGCCCTGGACCGCAAGAGGCGGGCACCTTCCTGGTCTAGTGCAGACATCGTGGACCTCGTCCACGATCTCCGCACTAGGCACAGGAAAGTGGCCGTCTAGGGCAGGAGAGCTGCCAGCCTGGCCACCCAGGACCAGGTGTGCATGAAAATCAAGGGGGTCCACTGAGACCCCCGACACTGAGCCCTGAGCTTACAATGGCCGTACTGGGTCAGACCAAAGGTCCATCTAGCCCAGTAGCCTGTCTGCTGACAGCGGCCAACCCTAGGGACCCTGGAGGGGATGGACCGAAGACAATGACCAAGCCATTTGTCTCGCGCCATCCCTCTCCAGCCTTCCACAAACTTTGGGCAGGGACACCACTCCTACCCCCTGGCTAATACCACTCCATGGACCCAACCTCCATCACTTTATCTCACTTCCCTTTAAACTCTGTTCTAGTTGTAGCCTTCACAGCCTCCTGCAGCAAGGAGTTCCACAGGTTAACTATTTGCTTTGGGAAGAAGAACAACTTTCTCTTACTAGTTTGAAGCCTGCTACCCATTCCTTTCCTTTGGTGTCCTCTAGTCCTTCTTTATGGGAACTAATGAAGAACTTTTCTGAATGCACCCTCTCCACCCAACCCCTGCTTTTAGAGACCTCTATCCTGTCCCCCCTCCGTCTCCTCTTTTCTAAGCTGAACAGTCCCAGTCTCTGTAGCCTCTCTTCATCTGGGACCTGTTCCCAACCCCTGATCATGTTAGTTGCCCTCCCCTCTCCCAGCCTTTCTCTTCCCCTCTCCCACCTCCTTTTCCCAGTCTCCCCCAGTTTTTTTTCAATAAAGACAGAGTCAATGTTGGAAGAAACGTTATCTTTATTTTGTACATCAATAAGAAGGGGGGCTAAGGAAGGGTAAGTGGAAGGAGGTGAGGGAGGAATGGGGTATGAGCCCCCGATGGGGAGGACTGGGCTGGCTCTGCGGGCTTCTGGGGGTGGAAGCTCTCCTGCAGCCCCCCAATTACTCCCTCTCCCCAGATGGCAGCCTGCGGCAAGTGCAGCCGGGCTGATGGCCGAGTGGCGTGATGTGCCCAGTGTGGGCACTCCGGGCAATCCAAGCCAGAACTTCTTTGCAAGCGGGGCACCCCTTAGAACTGTGTGTCCGGGGTGGGGGTCGGGACCCTTTAAGCGCAGCCCTCGGCTAGCCTGAGACAGCATCTCCATGCTCTAAGTCCTCCTTTTATGCCCTGCCGGCACTGCTTCCGGCCATCCTTAAGCCCTGTTCAGAGTCCACTCAATGTGGACTTGCTAGTTCGAACTAGCAAAACGCTAGTTCGAACTAGTTTTTAGTTCTAGACGCGTTAGTTCGAACTAGCTTAGTTCGAATTAACTAATTCGAACTAAGTTAGTTCGAACTAACTTTGTAGTGTAGACATACCCTGAGCTAGATATGGAACAGAACCAAAGCTCCAGATCCTAATGCCCTCAGCACTGGCAAATTCCACATTAAGAGCTGAACCGTGAGGATTGGTTTAAACTCCAGCATCCATTACTTGGTACTTCACCATATTCTGACCTCATTGTAAATCCAAAATCACTCAATTGATTTCAGTCTGTACTATAACATCTGAGTGCTCTGCAAAACTTGTCAAAGTAGAACTGCAAACATGTAGAAATGAAGGAGAGCTTCCAGTAATAACTTATTCTGGTCATATATGTGACATTCACCATCCAATCAGCAAAAAAAGCTGAATAACTAGTTTTCTGCTACTTTAATCATGATAGGTATTTAATGTGTAGTATATTATCCGTATGGAAACAAACATGTATGATACCGAATAACTCCATTTTTTGGATGTTTTCTTTGGGATACTATAAATTAAGTTTCTTGAACATCATAGCACTGAAAGACTACTTGCTGTCCTGCTGTTTCTGAGATTATAGAAGGCGTATGTCCCATTATCAACATGATTCACACTGGAAATGCTGATTTATTTATTTTACAGATTAGATAGCTCCTACATTAGTTTCAACTGGGAACTTTCCAGGCAAACTAGAGAAAACTTGCTCTTCAACTAGATTTAAGTCCTCATTCACAGAGCATGTGGAAAGCATTCTCTACCAGGCAAGATCAAATCCTAATTTGTGTTTTATCAACTATCTAAATGGGGGAAAGATAATTTTCTAGTTAAAACACTGACCTGGGATTTAAAGAACTACATTTAATTCCACAAATTTCCTGTGTGACCCCGATGAGTCAGTTTGGGTCGGATTTTTCAAAGGTGCTGAGCACCCATAGATTCCATTAGTGTTAGTTGCGGTATAGATGATTTAGTTTCCTGAAACTCCTAAACTAAGTCCACCACCTGTAAAATAGGAATAATAATACTCCTTTTCTCTCACCCATTGTCTATCTTGACTATCTGGATGATAAATTCATCAGGGCAGTGGCTAGTACAATGGGAACCCAGTCTCCATTGTAGGCCTCTAGGTTATACTGTGAGAAAATATTAGTAATTATTATCCCCGTTGGTTAGAAACATTATAGACTTTGTTGATATTATGACATTGAAGAAGCAGTTCCCTATGTATGTTTACAACAAATTTTCCATTGTATCTTATTTTGCCCACCTCTCCCACTTTTCTTTCTTGGAAAAGTATTTTGAAATATCTAAGTCTTAGGAGAGTTTGGTGGGCGAAAGGAGAAAGATGTTAATTCAATAAGGTAGTTTCAAAATATAGGATTTTGAAAAACGAGGTATTTAATTTTATGTTCCTTTAATCATTTTTGTAAAGCCATATCTCAAAAATGTTGTGCTGTGGACACATCATGCTTGTTTTATTAATTCATATTTCCATATGATCTAATGAATAGGACTATTTCTGGTAGGATCAGTTGCTTGTTTTAGCAATTTTGAAGTGCTAAAATGGTCTGTCAGGTCTTAGAGGTTTGGCATAGTGCTCATAAACTTGACCAAAAATTTGATGGAGTCTGTAAGTTTTGTTTATGTAGGACTGAATGCATGATATTTGTAGGCTCTGTCATGTGAAATATTCTAGTACAAGAATGTTACAAAATCTATCAGCAGTCTGTACAGTTTGTAAGTTCTCTGAGGGTATGTCTAGACTGCAGAGTTTTTTCAGGAAAACAGACATTTTTCCGAAAAAAACTTCACTTATGTCCACACTGCAATCATGTTCTTTTGAAAAAAAAATCAAAAGAACAGAGGGGTTTTTCCAACATCGGTAAACCTCTTTTTACAAGGAAGAAGCCTTTTTCCAAAAGAGCTCTTTCGGAAAAAGGAGTATGTGGATGGGGAAGAGGGAGTTCCTTCAAAAGAAGAGGAAAAAGCACAGGTGCCCTGGTGGCCACTCCATCCATAGTAATCACAGCTTCAATGCGAAATAGCGTCCATTCAGTGTGGATGCTATCTTTCAAAAAGACACTCTTTTTCTGAAGAAGTTTTTTCGGAAGATCTCTTCCGGAAAAGCTTCTTCTGAAAGAAGCCTGCAGTCTAGACATAGCTTGAGTTAAACAGTTTTGGTTCAATGAATTACACTTTATTGTTTCAGCCAGAATTGTTTAGGTGCCATCACCAGAATCTCTTCCATAAGCTATTTGATTTTAATACAATTAAATGATTTTAAAAAACTGAATAAGATGTATGAACTTTATACCACATCTGGATTAGGAGTATATTAAACTCTAAATCCTTAACAAATATAAAAATCTACACCAATTTTTTGTAATATTTTAGATATATTCTTAAAGAAATTCCTAGACAGACTTTATGAAGATGTTAAGGATATAACTAAATATCAAGTAAATAGATATCAATGTAAACAATATTATTACTAAGAAATCTGTATTTACAAAAATAATGATTGAAAGCTTCAGATTAAAAGAAACAAAATGTAAAACTCAGGAAATTAACTGTTTATCCCATAAAGAGACTTAATTCTGACCTTGTATCCAAACCTAACCCTAACACTATCCTCTGATCTTGCTAAACTCATTCACCACAGTGACAAACTACAAGGCCTCGTCCACTTAGCCCCCCAAAAGAACAAATTTTCAAATATAGGAAAAATACAATGAATTGGGTTTACCAGCTAGTTGGAGTTATATGATTTAAGTATATTCTGTATCTGGGTCTACAGCTACCTTGCTGTTCATTACATAAAGACAACCAATATTAACACAAACCATCTGAAGAAGTGGGATGTGCCCTTGAAAGCTCACGATATTATATGTATTTTTTGTTAGTCTCAAAGGTGCTACAGGACCTCTCGTTTTTTAAGTTTTTGTTAAAAGAAACCTTCATTCTCTACAGTCATAACAAAAGTATGGATGTCTTCTTTTTACCTCTCTGTATACAGCCCTGTCATCAAACCAAAACATGTACGAATTAAAATATAGCACATTACTCTCTACCCTTATATGATGTAGATGTTGCATAGTGAGATAGTTGGAGGCAGACATCAGTGATCAACAGCAGGGATGTTTATGGATACTATTGAATATTTTTTCTAACAAAAACCCTGTTCTGAAAGTTATAATGAAATCTATATCTGTTTACAACCATAACTGTATCTTAACATAAGTTTGGTGTGAGTGAATTGGCAGTGCGCTGTAATCTCTTTACAATGGCATTACTGTCTGTCCTGTTTGCTGTAATCCTTCTGTGCTGAATGGGAAAATTGCATCTGGCTTTACTATGAAATTCATGGAGTCCTCAGCTTGAAATTGTCAAAGGAGTTTTTTTTATTCAACCTGGTCATTCATCTATGCACACTGAGCTCCTTGGGGAACCACTTGAAAATAGGATTTTTTTCCCTCCATCCTCTCTCTTTCTTTTCTCTGTCGCCCCTCCACCTCCCCTTCCCGTCCTCATCTAGGTACCTATTAGCTCTCTCTTTCAATAACACCGGTTTGGCTGCAATGAAAGTGCTTTTTAATGTAGGAGATGTACTTCAGCCATAGCACCAGGGTCACTTTCTGAGTAACATTTTATGGGATTGATTAAACTTTAGCACCATAACTGTTGACTTTAAAGGCGTGGGAAGAGACTCAGAGTGCTAGGCTCTGGATAATTTGTGCTTCACAATGTTTTAAAATCAAATAGAGATAAGGGTTTAATGTATTTGAAAAAGCAGCCATCTATTTTTTCCAAGACTCCCATTGTAAAAGATCCCTAACATTTAAAATGAAATAATGTCTTTTACACTAATGAAGTAAAGTTACAGTAAATAACTGTATATAAAAAAGTGTTCAATCTAATAACAGGAATATGAGAAAAGATTTAACTTGATCCTCCTTTGCTCTAAATGCAAGCACTTCATATTTTCTGACTGCTAGAAAATGAATGAGCAGGTGCTCTTGGCTGGGTTTTCAAGGTTGCAATAATGTGTGGTGTAGTTCATTGTCATTGACGGTCCTTTCCTTGAGACAATATTGGCAGAATGGAGGAAAATGGCTGAGTGGGAAAATTAACACACAGTGCCTCATCTCCTTATAACTGAGCTCAGGTTGTATTGATGAGAAATTGCAGACGGGGACGATAGGGGCTGTCTGCCACTGTGCACGAAGAGGAGGAATGAGAATGGCAAAGTAATAAAGAGACTGGACAAGGGCCTTAGGAGATCCATGGTCAATTCACAGCTCTGCCACAGATGACCTATTTCATCATGGGCAGGTCCCTTGTAATTTGTCCATTCCCATCTATAAAATGATAATGATGATAATAATTAATAAGTGCCTTTCTGCTAGCCTTTGGCTTGTCTGTTTTGAATGTGGACTCTTCTGGGAAGGGATTGCGTCCTACTCAGTATTTGTAATGGGCCTTCCATGATCTTGATTGAGTCCTGTAGGCCTTAAATAATAAAACATCATTGGGGTTTAATCTGAAGTGCTCAGTCTGGGACAGACAAAAGTAAAGCCAGTGCATCCTCAAGGTGAGGAAGACCTTCCAGATTTGAAAAGCCAAGTTAATTTGGCCATTGAATACAATCATGGACTGGCTTCAGTGGACTACGTACTACTGTTATTTTAGAAAATCAATAGCATGGTCAAATATTTCATCCTACTATTTCTTAGGAAGGGCTTAAAAATAGTCCAGTTTTAAAAGTCCGTGGCTTGCTATTTGATCTAAAATATGTGTAAATTGAGTGTTAGAGTGTCCTGCTGCAGAAAAACCCATGAGAGGAGAAAAGGAAGCAAGCTCTGAGTCTGCCCTCATTGCCTTTGAGGTCTCACATGGACAAACTTTGTCTCTTTACAGGATAGGCAAGAAGCAGGGCCTCTGAGCTCTCGTCTACACTAGGATGTTCTTTTGAAATAACCCCCTTTAGGTCAAATTTATAAATGGCGCATCCATGCTAGCAAGCCCGTTATTTCGAAATAATGGGCCACTTATTTTAAAGTCTGTACTCAAAGTCTTTTCCTCCACTTTTTCTCAAAGAATGAGGCTAATTTTGAAATAGTTATTTCAAAATAGCATTAGTGTGGATGCTCTGGTGCCACTATTTTGAAATAATTGGCCTCTGGAGGCCTCTCACAGCTGCAATTTTGACTGCTCTGGCCACACCTGGTATCTCCACTGCTCCCCTCCTCCTATGGACAGCTTTGAAAGCCCTATGTCAGATAGCAGCATCCAAGGGAGGCATGAGCGACCCCAATGTTCTCTTCGGCCCTTCCCTGGCTGCCAGCCCTCCTGCTGCTCCCTAAGCTGCCACTGCCCAGGGATGCAGGAGAGCCCTGGCCTGGACTGGTGCGGAGATCCTGGATCTCATCTAGGTCTGCAGGGAGGAGACCAGCCTTCTTGAAATGCTCAAATGTACATTCAATGATCATGTGGCCAGAGCACAAGAAGGCACGTGCCCACTGTGTCCCTTTTGTGTTCTGGAAGGGGAAGGCAGTGGAGGAATGGAGGGTGAGACGCGGCCACAGAGAGGAGCCCTTGAAAGTGCGCATCACAGCTTGCCAGACCAAGCTGCCACAGGAAGCATCCGCCATCCTTGTGCTCTCCCCAGAGTGCTTCCAGGGGCTCTAAGTACGAGGCAGGCTCCAATCAATGTGGATGTGCTATTTCAGACTAATTCTAACTAATTTTGATGTTTCCTTGTCAGGGCCGGACCGAGCCATTCCAGCGCCCAGGGACGTATTATGACTTTTGTGGGCCCCTTCCTCCATAAAAAAAATATTAAAAATTATTTTTGATATAACTTTAAATCCTTCAACATTTTTTTTCTGTTCTAGGCAACATTTTATAGATTTTCATGGGCCCTAAAAGTTTCATTTTTTTCTGATGTGAGAAAAAAATTAAAAATTTTCTTCGACCCTAAAAGTTCATTTTTTTCCTTCTGATTTTAAAAGAAATTAAAACATTTTCGTGGGCCCCTAAAAGTATCGTGGGCCCGAGGCTCTGTGCCTACTGTGCCTAATGGATAAGTCGGCCCTGCCAGCACCCCGGGCAGACAGTTTAATTGCACCCCAGTTTAATTGTTGTTGTGGCATGGGATAGCTGGTAAACGTAGAGATAGATAAAGACCACTTAGGGTATGTCTACACTGCCACCCTAGTTTGAACTAGGGTGGCTAAAGTAGGCATTAGAACTTGCAAATGAAGCCTGGGATTTAAATATCCCGGGATTCATTTACATGTTCTCGGGTGCCGCCATTTTAAAATCCCCCTTAGTTCAAATGAACTGCCCATGGCTACACGCGGCAGTATAAAGTTAATCTGAACTAAGTTCTTAGTTCGGATTAACTGTTACTCCTCGTGGAATGAAGTGTAACAGTTAATCTGAACTAAGGATTTAGTTCAGATTAACTTTAAACTGCTGCGTGTAGCCGCGGGCAGTTCATTCGAACTAAGGGGGATTTAAAAATGGCAGCCGGACGGGAACATGCAAATAAAACCCGGGATATTTAAATCCCGGGCTTCATTTGCAACTCCGGTCGCCTGATTTGCCTACCTAGCTCGAATTAACAAGCTAGTATAGACATACCCTTAGGCAAAGTCGGCAAAAAGGGGGGAAAATGGATCCCACCCAGGTGTTCGAGTGGTTGGCTGAACACCAAAAGCATCAACAGCAGCAGCAGCAGCAGGTACAGCTATTGCAGCAATTAGCAGCTCAAAGCCAAGAGCAACAGTGGCAGTTGGTATGGGAGGTGTTGAAGCAACACCAAGTGCAACAAGAAAGGTGGCTCCAGCAAGGGGCCTCGTTGGGTCAGGTTAGCACAGGGGGTCTGCTGGGGGCTGGAGAGGGGGTGACGGCCCCAGCACAGTTGCCAATCAGGTTAATATAGATGGGGCCCCTACATGACTGTGAAGCCTATCTGGTTACTTTTGAGAGGGTGGCCTCAGTGGCCGGAGGAACACTGGACCACCCTCCTGGCATCCTACTTAACGGGGCCAGCGCAACTGGGCTACCGTGGGTTAGCCACCCAAGACACCCTACACTGTTTTAAAGTCAAAGAGGTGATTTTAGATCAAGCAGGAGTCACGCCAGAGACGTACCGGCAAAAGTTCAGGCAGGAATGCTACCCTGCAGGGGCGTGGCCTAGGGTAGTGGCTCAAAAACTCCTCGAGCTGGGAAGGAGGTGGTTGGAGCCAGAAAGATGAGATAGTGCTCAGCTAACAGACTCGATAGTATTGGAGCACTTTCTACAATCTTACCAGCTGGGGCTCAGCAGTGGGTACGCTGACACCGACCCCCTACCTTAACAGATGCGGTCGCCCTGATGGAAAATTACTTAGTGGGAGAAACCCCAATGGGGATGGCTGGGAAGCCAGAGTAATCATTCAGGTGAAAATAGAGGTGGTACTCATACTGGCCCTAGTGGACTCCGGGTGCGGACAGACCATGGTCCAAGCGGATTTAATCCTGAGTCCCGAGCCGGTGGATACTACAGTCTAGGTGAAGTGCATCCATGGGGAGGTGCAACCCTACCCTATAGTGTGGGTGCAGATACAGGAAGAGAGGGAGGAGGCAGTGTGCCAGGTCACGTTAGCCCCGAAGCTGGCATACCCCATGGTGTTGGGGCGGGATTGGCCCAGATTCGCGGACTTCCTGACAGCATGGGGCCGGCGAGATCGCCAGAGACCCCTGGGCAAGGAGCCGAAGGAAACCCTAGCTGGAGAGCCCGAGAGTACCCTTGAAACGTAAGGGGTTACCGAGCCAGACTGGGTCACCGGTCAAGACTTCCTCCAAGAACAGCGGAACGACCCCTCCCTGACACAAGCCTGGGAGCAAGCGGGGAGAGAAGGGGACCCGACCCTATCTGAAGGACAAGGTCTTTACTTTGAGGTACAGGGGCAGGGGCAGATGACTGTTTTTCAGGGCCCCGGGCAGCATAATTCCGTGGGGCCCCCCCTTTGCCACGGTGCATGCACGGGGCTTTCTGAAGCGCGGGGCCCGGGGCGGCCTCCCCGTTCGCCCTGCCCTATATCTGCCCCTGTACAGGGGGATAGATTGTACCGGGTAACCCGAAAAACGGAGGGTAGGGGGTGTACTCACCAGCTGCTAGTACCAGCATGCTATAGGAATAGGCTCCTAGAGTTAGCCCATGATAACCTGTGGGCTGGCCACCTGGGAAGGGAAAAGACCCTCCAGCGCTTCACACAATGATTTTTTTGGCCCGGAGTGTATAGGGCGGTACAGGGACTTTTATGAGTCATGCCCAGAGTGCCAGCAGACACAAATGCGGTTAGGCCCAAAGGCCCCTTTCGTACCCATGCCCATAGGAGGGGTCCCATTTGATAGGGTGGCTATTGATTTGGTGGGATCCTTGGGGCGCTCGAAGTCAGGCTTCCAATACATACTAGTCATGCTCGACTATGCTACGCGCTACCCGGAAGCCATCCTGCTAAAGAACACCACGGCCCTTACGATAGCAGGCGAATTGGTTAAGATCTTTGCGAGAGTAGGGATCCCGAGGGAGATCCTAACCGATCAGGGGACCAACGTCTCTTCCCGGCTAATGAAGGAGTTATGCAAACTGTTAGACATTAGAACGTTGCGAATGTCTGTGTACCACCCGTGGACAGATGGACTAGTGGAGAGGTTTAACAGGACCCTTAAGAGCATGGTCCGTAAGCTTGCAGAGGAGGACCCCCAGGAGTGGGATAAATTGCTACCAGCTTTCCTGTTCGCGGTCCAAGAGGTGCCACAATCCTCAACAGGGTTCTTCCCCTTCGAACTCCTATACGGGCCGCAACCACAGGGAATACTAGATCTGGTGAAGGAAACGTGGGAAGACCAAGAAACCCAGGTGCAGGGGTCGGTGGCCTATGTTCTACACTTACGGGAGAAATTGCAGAAGTTAGGGGCATTTGCAAAGGCCAATACATTGCAAGCCCAGGACTGGCAATCTCAGTATTATGATCGGGAAGCAAAATTGAGGGAGTTCAAACTGAGGGACAAGGTCCTCCTGTTGTTGTCCCTGAGGGTATGTCTACACTACCCTGCTAGTTCGAACTAGGAGGGTAATGTATGCATACCGCACTTGCAAATGAAGCCCGGGATTTGAATTTCCCGGGCTTCATTTGCATAAGCGGGGAGCCGCCATTTTTAAAACCCCGCTGGTTCGAACCCCGTGCCGCGCAGCTACACGCGGCACGGAGTAGCTAGTTCGGATTAGGCTTCCTAATCCGAACTAGCTGTACTCCTCATTCTGGCACGGGGTTCGAACTAGCCGGGATTTAAAAATGGCGGCGCCCGGCTTATGCAAATGAAGCCCGGGAAATTCAAATCCCGGGCTTCATTTGCAAGTGCGGTATGCCTACATTACCCTCCTACTTCAAATTAGGAGGGTAGTGTAGACATACTCTGAGGGAGTCAAAACTGTTAGCGAAATGGCAGGGACCCTTTGAAATAATACGGAGGGTGGGCAACTTAGACTACGAGGTCCAGTTAACAGGGAAGAGAAAGGGCTCACAAATGTATCATGTAAACTTATTGAAAAAGTGGAAACCCTGAGAAGCCCTCATGATAGCTCCGGTGGGAGACAAAGATGAGGTGGGGCCATGGGCAGGAGACATAGGGCAGGACAGTCCGGTCCAGGCAGGGGAGGAATTAACACCAGCCCAGCAGGAGTACATAGCACGGATAATCCAGACCTATGGAACGGTCTTATCCTCAGTACCGGGACAGACCAAGGCAGTGAGTCACCACATAGCCACCATCCCTGGGCGTAAGGTATGTGATCCGGTATGGCCCCTACCCCGGAAGATGTGGGAGACAGTACAGGTAGAAGTGCAGGATATGTTGCACTTAGACATGATCGAGGAATCCCACAGTGCCCGGAGAAGCTCAATTGTCTTGGTACCTAAGATAGATGGAACCATATGGTTTTGCGTGGATTTTAGGAAGGTTAACATGGTGTCCCGTTTCGATGCATACCCAATGCCCCAGGTAGATGAGCTTCTGGAAAGGTTAGGACAGGCCCAATATATATCGACCTGGACCTAACAAAGGGATACTGGCAGATTCCCTTAACGCCTGCCTCCATGGAAAAGACCTCTTTTTCTACCTCCTTCAGGCTGTTCCAGTTTAAGACCATGCCCTTCGGGTTACATGGAACAGCCGCGACGTTCCAGCGATGATACAACCCAAGAGGGTAAGGTGGTCGGAAGCTTGTGAGGGGGCATTTCAGGCATTAAAGACATGCTTAATGAGAACGCCGATTGGCACAACCGGCACAATGTTGGCACAACCCGATTTCTCAAAAGATTTTATCATGCAGACAGACGCCTCGGCGGTTGGACTGGGGGCTGTCCTGGTGCAGGATGTAGCGGGAGAAGAACATCCCATATTGTACCTAAGTAGGAAATTATTCCGTAGGGAACAAGCATATGCGACGGTGGAGAAGAAGGCCCTGGGCATGAAATGGGCAATAGAGTCACTACGGTATTATTTACTAGGAAATTCATTTAGACTGGTGACCGACCACACCCCTCTGAAGTGGCTGCAATCGATGAAGGACATAAATGTGTGGGTCATGCGATGGTACCTGGCATTGCAGCCTAACAAGTTTGAGGTGGTACACCAACCCGGGAAGAAACACGGAAATGCCGACTTCCTATTGAGACTGGGGGAGATGGACAATGACACAGGTTGGGAGATGGCCGAGAACTTAAGGAGGGTGTGTGTGATGGGGCGGCGGAGACCGGGGGGAGAGTCCCGCACCCTGCACTACCATGGTGCTCTGTATGGGCGCTGCAGAAAGCGTCCGGTGGTGCCAAGAGTGTTTAGCAGCCGCCGTGGGCACCTGCGCAGTAGCACCGGGCACGCTCAGCACAGCGGGGAAGAAAGTGCAGGAGCCGGTGTGCTGGCGCGACGGCGCCACCTTTGGAAAAGGCTGGACAGCAGAGGACAGGGGGAGGATGAACCAGAGAGCAGGGAGCCCCACAAGGAGGGGCAGAGAAGCACGGGGGCCGTGGAAGAGGCGAGATCCCCAGCCACCACGAGCCAGCCACTGGAGGGGCCATCTCAGGAGGCAGACGGACCCAGAGGATGACTGCGGGGTGTTGCAGGAGGGTAGGAAGCAGCCCAGGTCAGGGCAGTTACAGAGCCCGTGGGCCAGTGAGTTGTGGCACTCCCACCAGCCATACAGGAAGGTGGGCTTCCTATACTCAGGGTCCTGGGCTGAGGCCTGGAGAGAGGGTGGGCCCAGGCTCCCTCCCCATTAGACCCCAACTATCAGGAACCTAAAAGACTCGTGGGAACTGACTGAGCAAGAACATATGGGACAGCGGGCACCCCAGCGGACTCCAGGGGGTGAAACTGTAACAAAGAGGTTTACCGATTTCAGAAAACCCCCTGCATTCTTCCAACTTTCTGTTGAAAGAATGCAATTGCAGTGTGGACGTAAGTGTAGTTTTTCCGGAAAAATGGCTGTCCGGGGAAAACTCTGCAGTATAGACATACCCAAAGTGTAGAGAAACCCAAGCCATAAAATATTCAGATTTCAAACCTCAAAGCTTAAAAGTGTTTGAACACAGGGTTTGGTCTAACAGTGAGAGAGGAAAATTTCCATCCAGATCTGATTTTGGATTCTGAAACCTCTTTTTATCCTGTCTTGCTCCCACATACTCCTTCCTCCTACCCCAAATGGTTCATAGATATTTGGCCTGATTCAAGACTCTGGCTCCAATCTCTAATCTTGAATACATTTGAATCTTGGAATAGCTGAACTTTAGATCCAGACCCAAAGTTTGCAGCTCCGGTCCATGTTAAATTTCAGCAAGTTCCATGGATGAGGCGCAGAGACAATTTTGATTCTTGAAGGCTTAACAGAAAAGGCACTTTGCAAACTCAGGTGTGACCTGTTCAAGACCTTGATATTCATTCCCCCCCCCAATACATTCTTAAATTCTGATATTCCTATTCACATTAAATAACACCTTAGTCGCCAAGCAGCCCTCTTAACTTCAGTAGAACAATTAATGCAACAAAATACTAAACAGCATGAATAACAATATCAGAATCTACACCTTTATATTAGCATCTCAAACCACTTTCAGTTCACACAATACATTTTTAAAACATTCCTCTATAGGCAGCATGATGCCAAAGAAGCCAGTAATCAGCTTTACTCTGCAAATTAAAATAGAAACACTTTTTGTAAATTACAACCATTACATTTCTGACTTAAATTCCCCAACTCCTTTGGGCTAATATTGAAAATACTAAACCCACCGCACTTGTAAAGGTGGTGATTTGCTTCCATATCCACTTTGTACTTTCTGTTGAAGCTGAAGAATTACATTGCCTCTGTGAAATAACTTTCCCTCTTTAGTTGTTCAATTTGATTCAAGGATTTTTGATTAAGCATGCGAGGGTTATGAATAAATAAGAACCAGCAGCCCAGTAATTGGGATATCATTACTATCTACTAGCACATTTAATCCTCAGCTTCGCTGCACCACATAACCTTTTCCTTCCATCCTCCCCCTCAATATTGCTAGCACACACACACACACAAAGCAATGTCACTGCAAGCTTCACAAGTTAGCATTAAAATGAATACTTTTTAATTTCTCCGGATGAGATGGGGCCCTGTGCTCTGGGACAATGCTGATGGATGATGTTTTAATGCAGCCGAAATGTTATTTTTACTGAACCAGGGAAAACTATAAATTTTGCTTCATTGCCACTGATGGCTCTATGCATAAAACTATGGTGGCGCCCATTGCCCATGAATAATCACCTCAGCACGGCAGATGTTACTTTGCGGGGAAAGCAATTCTTATGCCGAAGAATTGTGGAAAGATTAATTGTCTACAGCTGTTTCATGGCCCACAGCAATCTTGATACATTTATGATAAGTTTAAGAGCTCACTAGAGGCAGCTCCTATTCCCTGTTGTGAAGGAAGGGGGGTGAATGGCTTTATTTTGACACCTGGATTCATAGAATCTGTCAGCTCCATTACAGCCTTCATATAAACCCTACTGTTGGCAGTTCTGAAATGATGGTGAGCGAAGATGCAGGAATTATCTATACGTAGATAAAGAAAAGGAGACTGAGAAGAATTATTCAAATATGTGCAAATGAATTGCTTCCATTTTTCCTTCCTCTGCCAAGTAGAAATTGAACGTGACCCACTTTGACCTTTCTCTATTAAGTGCTGCAAATTGCAGTAAATGCACAGTTCTGAGTGCCCTAATGAGACAAAGCTTCAGCAATGCCTCATTAATAAGGAAAGTTTGACCTTGCTGGTCAGCCCTTCATTCGATATTGAAAAGAAATAGGAGAAAAAGAAGGGATGACCTGCTGTAAATTTTGAACAATACCTTTGATTTAGTTTGTATATACTCCCAACTAGGCACTTCTCAACCTTTTTTTTTTTCTTCCATTCCTGCAATACAAGGCTTAGGAGAAGTATTTACCTATTAGACTCCTGTGCAAATTCATGAAGACAGTAGTGATCTGCAGCGGCGGTACATTCTGAGAGTAATCCAAAATTTATAAATGTATTTATATTGTACCAGTATTAGAAGAAGTTTGGATATGTTCTATTTTATTCCTTACACCATGTCCACCACTATAATACCTCTGTCCTTGATACAGGCAATATTGTAGTTATTTGAAGGAGTTTGGCAGAGTGCAGTATTTACTAATTCGAAATTCACAGTTATTGAAACAGGGTGTGTGTCCAAGATGGTGTCACTGTATTATACCAGATAAGATATAATTTAAAGCTGATTATGTTTAATTTATCAGTATAACCCAGTAATCCAATTTTGGTTGAAAACCTGAACATTTTTTTGATCCCAAATGGTTTTTGGCCTAAAAATTATCGTTTTTAAGATTTCTGGTAACTCCACTCCTATTTTTAATTACAGTTTATATTGATTTTTTGGGGGCTTTTCCACCTCACCATCATATCACAATATAAAGAGAAAACAGAACAAAAAAGAATATTCAAAACATATAATTACATCTGTAAATGATAATTACCATCTGCAACAGCATTGATAAATATATATACAAAATAATTCTAACATAGTTTATTAAATATCACAAAATGAATCAATATTTTACAGCTAATGCAGGGAATAAATGGAGACAAGTCAAGGAGGGAAATGGGAAAGCAGGAGGAAAAGAAGAGAGGCATGCAAGGCGGGGACAGTTGATGGAGGCAAATGTGAATGGTTCATTGGGCAAAAGGGTGTTCCTTAATTCAACGTTTTTTGTGTGATTAATTCCTGTGGCAGAAAATGATTCTTTCTTTGGCTGGTACAAAACCCCAACATTTTTTGAAAACTTTTTCTATAAAAAATTCAGTTTATTTGAAGCATTTTAATGGATTTTTTTCCACTAGAAATTTTTTGGCCAGCTCTAATTCTAGTTCATTATTTGCTATTCAACATTTGTCATTCCTTATTAACACTCCTCCCATTTTAAAACATTTTAAGTCATCCAAACAGGAAGTAGAAATGTGCTTTAGAGGGTTTATATACTGTGAGTAGTCAAAATGAAAAGTACAAGAACAGCCCATTACTTTCATAAACTATTCATTGATTTTTACTGGTTTATTTACCATTTATAATTGTCCCCAAATGATTGGTAAACCAAAATTATAGGCTAAATTCGGTGGATAACTTGCAACAAAAAATTTGACATCCCTATTATATGTTCGAGGAGTCCCTGGAAACCGCTCCTTTTGGAATTTTATGGTAACTGAGATGTCCCATAATGATGCATTCTGGGATGTTGTTGCATCATGGACACTGCTTTAAAGCTTACAAGATGTAGAAAGAATTTCTGCCGAGGTTAAGATAAAAAAATTCAGCAATGCACTTATACGTGTGATCAGCTTTTTAAGCAGGAAATTAGCTGTAGGGACATTGATGCAACTACTCTCTTGATTTAAGGATGTGCATGTGCTTACGTGTTTTTGGTAGATTAGGGCTTTATTTCGATGCTTAAATATGGACCAAGGAGCCTAACTTTAAGCACCCATTTTTTTTAAATGTTGGCTTTATGTGCTTAATGCTTTTAATAGCCTGTTTAGTGGGAATACTTAGAACATATTGGTGATGTATCATTTTGCTTTGTACGTCACCATTAACAGAGTTTTCCAGGTGCAGAATGTAGCGATTGTGTTTGCAATGTACCAAGTTCTGGAATAAAATACTGCTAGCCCTGGAGTGAAAACATGGCTTAATTTTGTTTTATCAATGTATTTATAGTGTTTGTAAATGCAAACTTCCTATAGTGGACATGCAGATTGAGGCAATTTACCTTTTCACTGGCTAATTGTTATTGTCATCTTTTCCCCCAAAAGCTAAGCCACAGAAACTTCATTGGTTTATGGATGCTTTTCAACCATTCACTTTTGTGGCATTAATAAAATGGATGCTTATGTGATAGGCATGTCCCCAATCATTCAACAGCATATACAAAGGCATTGAAGTCAGGCCATGCTGTTTTGGGTTCATGGCCATAGCCATTAGAAGTAGCATCTCAAGGAAAAGCTTCTACATTAAATCACACTTTATATTTCAGATTCTTCTGATATAAAATACATGTTGATCTCAAGCAATATAATAGCAGGAAGGTAGCTTTCACGAAAATAATTGAGGACAGAGTTTGGCTTCTTATGTTTATGATCCAGAAAAAAATAAAGCAAAAACAAACAAAAACAACAACAACAACAACAACAAACCTAACCCATGACAGAGGGCCTCAGAGTTTTGGCCAATTAACTGACCCTCTCTCAGAGCCTGGGCTCCAAGCTGCATCTGACCTCCTATTTGGCTATTTTTAGCCCCTTAATGTGAACCCGAGTTAATTGACATGGTTTCTGAGACTTGCTGCTGGGAGGGAGGGAACATACCCTAAGATATAGGAAGGGATGCAAGCCAATAATTCTAATAAGAAAGCTTAAGAACATCTAAAATCACTTCTAAAATAGTTCTTGCATGTAAACACATTGACATATGAAGAGTTGCCTGGTGTACGTATTTACTAGTTTCATTTCCTGGATATTCCACAACTGTAATATTGATATTCCTTAACTAATAGAGATAGGTGGCTAATATATAATGAATAATTCCTCTGGTGTATTTAGTCTCTTTTTCAGTTCACAAATTGTCTGGGAGCAGGTCACATTTCTCTCAAAAGCATTTGTAATTCAAAATGATAAATTGAATAAGTTCTGCAAATAATTTTTGGCCTGCAGATTGGTGAGCAGGTGGTTACAAATATTCAAAAGTCAAGCAGCATTGGTTAGCTTTGGATGTATACATCACATGGAGCGTTTCTGATCCCTGGTGGAAAGAGTCTAACTTTACTTTTAAACAAGTTTCCAATGCAAATATATCAAACTAGAAGATTTACCCTGTGTTGTTCAGGTTCTTGACTCAATTTTTGTTTTTCTTCATTTCAATCACTGCTCTGGGGTGCTGATGAAGGCGGCAGGATGCAGGCTTCCCCGGGAAGAGAGGACAACCCCACCTCTCTCTCACCACAGCAGCTTGGGGCCAGGTGAGAAGTGCCTGCATGGCCACTGCCATTCCAGCGGGCACAGCCAGGAGAAATGCGCATGTCGCCTGGCTGGGGCAGGTCCAGGTTCATCTGCCCCCTGCGCTCCCCAGCCAGAGTGAGGAATGCAGCGAACTGTGCACTCTTCCTCTCTCTCTGACAAAGAGGAACAGCCAGCAATGCCCCCCTACGAATCGGGGGAGCTTCAGCCTTCCCACCACTGGGGAAGCTTGGGGCTCGGGCAATCCCAGCCAGGGATAGGGGATCACCTCCAGCCAGCCCCTTTCACCTGCCTGGTGATTCTGTCTCTTTCCTATATGTTTTTATGTGTCCTCGTATGCATGGGCAGGGAGGAGCTTCAGCACAATCAAACTCTGACCCTGCTTTAAGTTATGATAAGAGGAAGCTCTATACTAAATTTGGTGGCCCTAATTCTTAGGCTATGTCTAGACTGCCCCCTCTTGCGCAAATAATATGCAAATGAAGCAAAGCATGGACTATCGCCTGAAAAAAAGAGGAACGGCTCTTACACAAGAAGGGGTTTTTGCGCAAAAAGGAGCCGTGTAGACAGCTCTTTTTTGCGCAAAAGCCTATTGCACAAAAACGGAGCCTCATTAATTATGAAAATGAAGCACAGCGATATTCCACGCTTTGCCTCATTTGCATTTTTTTTGCCAAGAGGGGGCAGTCTAGACATAGCCCCAGTGTTTAGGAAGAATTCTTGAACAAACAGACAGACCAACAGACTCGCTCACTCACAGACAAACAAACTCTCTCAGATCTACAATAGCTAATGAGGTCAGATATTCCCTTCATGTGAATATTCTTCAACAATTATTCTAAACTACAGTTATCTGAAGAAGTGGGCTGTGCTCACAAAAGCTCATGATACCACCTACATGTTTTGTTAGTCTATAAAGTGCTACCAGATCATTTGTTGTTTTTAAAGTTTATTTAAATTCACTATTTCTGACAACATTCCTGCCAGTAGAATCATTTGTTTCAACATCTTAGGGAAGCACAAAAAGGTTGTGAATGCAGTTGGAATAAATTTGATTAAAATTTCAAATGCACTCATATACAACTTTTTTTAATAGTATTCACTCTCTCCTAATAAATGTCAATTTCTCGCAGATGAGAAAGGTAATGCACTCCCAATAGTTTCAGCATCTTTTGGGATCAGGCCTGTAATGTACTCCATTGACAGTGGACATTAAATAAATAGTAATCATCTAAGAGAACAGTCTATAACCTAAAGTGTCTTGTCAATAATAAGGCTAATGTTTTATAATATTTCATTGTGAATATTAAACTATGTTTACTCAAAAGCAGGACAAGTGGAAAAACAGTTACATGTTCTTTTGTGGGAACTGTCACTGAACTAAAATACGACACATCTGATTTCAGTTAGATTTTTTTCACTGCTATAATTAACTTTGTCTTTTGACAACTCCTTCTGAGGCATATATTAATTAAATATGGGATAATGAATAGAGACAACTAGATCACCAGGGTATAAATCAATGAAGGGGTTCTGATGATACCATAAACCACAAGAATGGAGTATGGGTAGTTAGTAATAACATCAAAAGCTCATGATTGATTTGGAATTTAGCAATCCTTTCACATTCATTATTATCTTATATAATGCAAAGAAAAGAGTGGCACTTTACACAAAGACAAGGATCCCCCCCCCCCCCACTGGTTTCTTTGATAATTGAAACAATTCCATTATGCATACTGAAAGAAAAATGTCATGCTTGTTGTATGGACAGGGATTCTGAGAACTTATTGTGTAATCAGACAGGATTAATGAAGGCTTTACTGTAATTTATTTGTAAGCCTGATACAGGCAATTTGGGCCAGATCATTAGCAGGTGCAAAATAATGTCATTGTATGGACTTCGGTGGAGCTATGCTGATTTACCATCAGGCAGGGATCTCCCTCCCAAATAATCTTTTATAGATTTTAAAATCCTTTCCTTTAGTTCACCTACCACTTTTCAATAACAAAATATCAAATATTCAAAATATATTTAACTAAGCTCTGTGTATGCTAATAGATAAAATTTACTGTATTCAGTGTTGATGTAGCCATGTTCATTGCAGGATATCAGAGACACAAGGTGGACGAGAAAACATCTTTTATTGAGCCAATTTCTGTTGGTGAGACAAGCTTTCACACTCACACAGAGCTTTTCTTCAGGCCCCTATGTAAGCTCAGGTTTGTCTCACCAATAGCAGAGAGATTATCTCACTCACCTTTATATTTATCACGACAGTAGTAAGGTCACACTAGCCAGTTTCTTTATACACACTCATGTACCACACATCAGCCAACTTGAGTTGTGCTAATAAACTAGCTACTTTATAAAATTATTCATGGATGTGTATAGCTTTCAAAAATAGCCATTATATGAGCACAGTAACACGCTGGGTTTCATAGTGCCTGCTCTCCCATGTTGCTCTTGCATATTTATTTCATTTTATAGTTAGTGGGAATGGTAGGAGATGATGAGGCAAGAGTAACGTGGAATATTTTAATTCTTAATTTACAGTGTTCAGCGTGAGAGGCTTCAAGCTGAAAGATCAATTTATGTGTCTTTTATTCATGCTGTAATGCCTTAAAAGTGTCTATCCTGAAGTGTCTTTGGCAGGCAAATAGGGTATCTCTCTTTAGTCTTGTTTAATAAACCTATCAAACGTGGTCAGAAATCTCCCGGTATAATATGATTTTGTATTTCAAAAAGTATCACTGGGCACTTATATTTTGTCAACTGTATCCAGTACAATATCGGAATCTTATTTTGATATTGTAGCCGGTAGCAGTGTGGCTTGATTCTAAAGAATGACTTATATAGTTAAGGTCAGATTTAAATGCTAGAATTACCCCGGAGATGAAAACTGACTGTAAAGACAGATGAATTAATTCAAATTCCCCGTCCCCATTTATAGCTCCCTATACTTGTACAATGCTTTCTACCTGAGATAGCATTCATCCTATGTCTCCAATTTGTGGTGAGAAAATATCAGAGAAAAGAAACTGAGAAATGAATCCTTGAAGATACTGCCCACTTTGGACCTGAATCACATTCTGGGAATTGCCTGTTTTCCATCTTACATTGGACATTGAGATCAGCATCTGCTAAACTGTTTTATTTTATCAAGTCTGTGAGTGTGAGGATTGGGAAGTAGTTATGTAAGAGTGAGTTGGGAGGGGAAATTCTCTTTGAGCAGTCCCAGAAGAGCAAGGTCTCTTGGGTATCTTGGTTGGCTGGTTGCTCAACTTAAAGAGAACTTAGAAGATTAAATGCTCAGCATTTTCTGAAAACAAGGCCTCTTTCAGGTGTCTCAAGTTAGACACCCAAAAACCAAGGCAGCCAAACCACCAGTCACTTTTGAATTTCTCTCTCTAATATAAAATTTAAAATAAACTACACAAGGCACTGCCTATCATTAGATCGTATTCTAAATAGCAAATCCTTTTTATCTGCGGAAGTGTTGGACACATTTTTAATACTGAAAATCTAGCGTTTTTCATGTATTTTTGTGAGGTCTTTAGAGCTCTGTGGTGAATAGGCATCACATAAATAACATATATTGTTATTATCATTATATGTCACATTCACTCTGTTTTGCTACCATTAATAAACCATTCAAGCAATGCTGTTGTGAAGTATAACATTAGCAGCATGCTCCTTAGGGAAACATATAACTGTATTTAATATTCTATCTGTTTCCCGGGCCATCTCTCCACAGGCTACAGTGCATTCTAAGTTCAATATAAAAAAATGGTTTGGGTATGCAGAGATCAAAACATCTTACTACATGCACTGTTGTAACTCACATGATGTCAAAATTCTGCTAGATTAGACACTACTAGAGTACTAAACTGCTTGTGGCTTTAGGACTGCAATTTCATGTGTCTCTTCAAATATTGGGCATTACAGGCCAGCTTTCTAACATCCAACCACCCTCGTTGTAGTCACAATAAATGCCATTGGGTTAACTATCTGATTGGTGAGTGGAGTCCGACATTTAAATAACATTAATCACACAAATAACTACAGGTCCTGGTTAGGCTAGGTTGAAAAGCAGGCTGCACTGGATACAATTTTGAAAGTATTCAGCACCCAGCTGTTCCCATTTGAAACAACAGGAGCTGCCAGGTATCAGGTCTTCTGAAAAAGTAGGCCCAATGTCTGTATTGCTGTAGGAATCTCAGTATCAACGTGTGAATCTCTGTATCTCTGTGGGAATTCTGGCTTCAATTTAAGGTGCTGGACTTAGTCTTCAAAGCTATCACTGGCTTTGGCCAGAGAGTACGTTCTCTTCTCTGCAGACCAAGACTTACTATGATTAGGTGTCTACTTAAATTACAGAGAAATCACACAATTTTCGTGAGTTGGTCACGGCATAAATAGCAAATTTTGCGGATGTTTGTGTCATGATCAGCTCATGAAAAATATGTGATTTCTCTGCAGCATTTCTCAAACTAGAGGCCAGGACCCATAAGAGGATCATAAGCCTATTAGGGAGTTGTGGTATTGCCACCATTAATTCTTCACAACTGCTGGTAGGTGGTGATGCCATCAGAATTCGGTTTGGGGGCAGCAGCTGCTGCTTTCTGTTCTGCCTGCAGACCTGGGCTGGAGATCATATTTCATAGGGAAGACCAGATTTCATGGTCCGTGACACAATTTTCATGACCACAAATTTGGTAGGCCCCTAACTGCGATGGTTGAGTATCTCAGGAGAATGGAACTATGTCTGAGTGGTGTGAAAAGAAGACTCTACATTCTAAGACTCTACATTCCATGTATCTGTGGACTCATTCCCCCACTTGACACATGAGAGAACAGCACATACCAAACACCACTTCCAGAACAAAATACAGGACCTAGGCTTTCCCATCATGATAATAAAAACTGTAATAAAATCACATCTAGAGAGTCGAGGTGGGGGAGAGAAGGAAAATGCCCTTAGAGATAATGAGTTTATTGAGTGCTGGAATTTAATTAATTGTCTCAGGCACTCAGATATCATGGTGATGCAGTATGATAGATGTAGTCTTCTGTGATATTTTGCATTGCCAGGTACTGTGTGATAATTTTTAATAATAATTACAAAAACTCAACCTTCTTTCCTTTAGTTGCTGGTAATGATAATTTAATGATCTAGGGTTAGATCGGTGGTTCTTAAGTGGAGGACATGACCGCTCTGCCCTTCTGTTTCTCTAAATGCGAGATGGGCCCAGGAAGCATCCCAGCTCAATGGGACAGGAATCCTGGAATAAGAATGGCTGGGAATCACTGGTTTATATGGTGGAATTTTGGCAGAGCCTTGTGTTAAAGGCAGGGAAGTGTCCCGAGGGAAGCGCCAGGGGTTCCCAGTGCTGCCCAGTGAGCAGGGATGCACATAAACAGTGACATCCATTTAAATGACTCAGCAGATACTCCCCCCAGAAGTGGCCCGCCATAGCTGCTGGTTGGCCTACAGGGATGCAGATCCATGGCCACTACTTCTGAGGTGCAGGAGATTCCCAAGGGCGAGGGTGACTAGAGAACAATTCCTGCTCTCTCCTATGTTCTGACTGCAGTTCTTTTCTGTCCTTTATATGGTCCCTGCTTTATCTGCAGCTACAGCACAGCTATGTAAGGACTAGGTAGAACCCATCCATAGAGATCTTATTTATATATTCTTTTTTCTTTTTTGCACATAAGTGGTGGGACATTACCCCTCTCCTCTTTCCCTTTTCTCCCAAAAAATGAAATTTACCCAATTACCCTTTTTTTGCAGCTTTTAACCATGAAGCACTATGATCTGTAATAGTTCTGCGGTCCTTAGCTAATGATGTCTAAAACATAGAGAGCAATTTTACTGAGGAAAAACCAAAGTGTAAAGTTCAGAGTTGTCTTTAAGGCCTACATTAATTTGCATTAAGGATCTCAGATGCATGAATTTCCTCTTTAGTGACTTGCAAAGTAAAACCAATGTGACCTTTTCTGTTAATAAATAGAACACAGAAACTAGCCATCCTTAAAATTACACCTTAGAAAATATTCATCCCCTGGGCACCATGCCAAGCCCAAACATTTTTGTATGATGATGATGATTTTGAATTCAGAAATAGAGATAAGGGAAAAAGCCCCTTGAAGCTCCAGACCTAATGTATTAATTAACTGATGGATGCTTTTGTCTGGGTGGATAGCATGAGCAAGCTGATTGAGATATCCTATATATCTGCTATGAAGGGAATTAAACTTTGGGTATTGTCTCGCCCTTATCAGGTAGGATGGATTGGGAGAGTGGAGGTTGTCCCATGGATTCCAAAGTCATTCTGCCAATACAGGGCGGGCCAGACCAGAAGAGCCTTGCAGAACATATTCTGCTATGCACTGTACAACTCCTTTTGATATTTCTCTATTATTCAAGAAGTAAAGTTCGCATACCACAAACAATGGTGGTAAAATCTAGTTCTGTATCACTCTGGTAAAATCACTCTGGTATGTAAAATGTTTTGATATTTGTCATCCAGTAAGTGTAGCAGATTTATAAAGAGAAATGCAAAGTGCTCCACTTAGGAAGGAACAATCAGTTCCATACATACAAGATGGGAAGCGACTGTCTAGGAAGGAGCATGGCGGAAAGGGATCTAGGGGTCATAGTGGACCACAAGTTGAATATGAGTCAATAGTGTGATGCTGTTGCAAAAAAAGCAAATATGATACTAGGTTGTATCAACAGGTATGTTGTAAGCAAAACTCGTGAAGTCATTCTGCCGCTCTACTCTGCACTAGTTAGGCCTCAGCTGGAGTACTGTGTCCAGTTCTGGGCGCCGCATTTCAAGAAAGATGTGGAGAAATTGGAAAGGGTACAGAGAAGAGCGACAAGAATGATTAAAGGTTTAGAGAACATGACCTATGAAGCCAGGCTTCATGAACTGGGCTTGTTTAGTTTGGAAAAAAGATTAAGGGGGGACATGATAGCGGTTTTCAAATATCTAAAAGGGTGTCACAAGGAGGAAGGAGAAAATTTGTTCCTCTTGGTTTCTGAGGACAGGACAAGGAGTAATGGGCTTAAAGTGCAGCAGGGGAGGTTTAGATTGGACATTAGGAAAAAATTCCTAACTGTCAGGGTGGTCAAATATTGGAATAAATTGCCAAGGGAGGTGATGGAATCTCCCTCTCTGGAGATATTTAAGAACAGGTTAGATAGACATCTGTCAGGGATGGTGTAGACGGAGCTTGGTCCTGCCTTGAGGGCGGGGGGCTGGACTCAATGACCTCTCGAGGTCCCTTCCAGTCCTATTATTCTATGATTCTATATGACACAGCTTCAATAGTGCAATGGCACACATACCTAATGCAAAACAAGGTGGGAATGTAGAATTGTTCCTGTTCATGTCCACTTCACACACACAGCAGGAAAAATAAATATCTGCTATTCCCAGAGAGATGTGTCAGGTTTGCCACTGATGTCATATGGATAAGCAGCAATGCCATTCTGCTTCAAACACGCAGTATTCATTTTAAAATAAAAAAGCACAAAGTGGCCTTAGAACTAGGCCATCAGTTTAAAATAACACTAATGATAAAAGTGGAATGTAATTGTTTTTAGAGTGACTTTCCCATTGGAGCCATGAGAAGGACCATATGTACAAAGAGGCTCCATTCTGCATTCTGATCCATGTAGGCAGATTGCTTCACCACGCAGGACCCCACTGGCACACGTAGTCACCCATATGACTCCCAGCATAGGATCTGGGCCCAATGTCATTGCATGTGCTTATTACTTTCTTTCAGAGCTTTCTCTTTCTTTTTCAGTTCTGGATTTCACACATGGCTCTGGTTGTGGTGAAAAAGAGTGCATTCTCATAAATGGGCACCCTGGGATAGCACACATAACAGCAGGGCTGGGCAAAATATGATCTGCAGGCTGGATCCAGCCCACCAAGTCACTAGATCTGGGCTGTGAGAGCCTCAACCAGCTCCCTGCCTACCCCACCTCCTGCTTGGCACTCAGGAAAGCCGACTGCAGAGCCATGTGATTCTGTGAAGGGGCAGAGGCTTCTCACACTGCTCCTGCCCCCAGTAGCTCCCATTGGCCAGTTTCCGACCAATAGCAGCTGCCTGTTTGCAGGACAGGCAGCATGTGAAGTGCCCCTTCCCCCTCACCCCTGTGAGCAGTACAGGGGTGTGGAAGGCAGGGACCCTGGTTAAGGAACCTGCTGGGCTGCTGGCTGGGCACCAGGTAAGGTCTCCCAGTCAAAGCCTAACTCTGGCACCTCAGCCCCTCCCACTCTCAGCCCTCTTCCCCCCTCATGCCCCCCCTATCCCAGGTAACCCAAACCTCTGAACCCATGCTCCAGCCCCATACATCTTCCCAATCACTGCATCCCCTCCTCCACCCCTCCTCAGATTACAACCTCCTCTCAGACATTGTATCCCAAGCTGCTATCCCTGGTCACAGCCCAAATCTCTGCACCCCCTCCTCCACTCCTGCCCCAGGTTACAACTCCCTCCTGCACTCTTGCCCTAGGTTATGAACCCCTCCCAGGCCCTCTACTCCAGGTGTTGGCAAGACAGCCTCTGTGGGCTGGATCTAGCCTGCCAAACCCTTTGATTGGCCCACAGCCACTCTGCTGCTCCCCCACCCCCAGGCCAGTTGAGACCAGGGAATGGGGAAGTGCAAGAAGTATCCACCCCACCACTAGGAGCACACAGTGCCTAGAGGGAACTGCCCGGTGTGCTGAACAGCTGGTGGTTCTGTCTAGGCACCATGGGTATGTCTACACTACCACCCTAGTTCGAACGAGGAGTGAAACGAGGAGTAACGGTAGTTCGGAATAGGAAGCCTAGTCCAAACTACCTAGTCCGTGCCGCGTGTAACCGCGCGGCACGGAGTCCGAACTAGCGGACATTTAAAAATGGCGGCACCCGGCAAGATGCAAATGAAGCCCGGGAAATTCAAATCCCGGGCTTCATTTGCAACTCAGTTTGACTACATTACCACCCTAGTTCGAACTAGGATGGTAATGTAGACATACCCCATGTGCCCCTGGCAGGGCAGGGGTAGGAGGCAAAGACTTCACATGCTCCCCCACCCTTAGTCCAATCAGGATCTGTGGGCGGGGAAGCACACAAAGTCTCCTGGCTTCACCTTTTCCACCTGAGGTCCCACCACTTTTGGGGCGGCTTGCAACCACTTCTGAAATTCATGAAGTCCCCCCCTTTCCTTCAAAAATTATTGCCCATCCCTGCATAACAGCCTGGGAAATCATTCTGTCAGCCGCCTTGCCCTTAACTTGAATCGTGAAGACAAAAAGTGAAATCAATCCTTATGATTTTGTATTTTTATATTTTGACTTAACCCCCCCCCCCCCCAAATCAGGTGAAGTAGCCTGTTTCAAGGTAGCTGCAACAGTGTCATCTCATCAGCACTTACCTACATTATTTCAGAAGTTTATGCAAAATGCCTGGCTAACTTCCCCAGGAAACAGACCTATTGGTTCTTCTAGGCTAATTCACAAAGCTGACTTTTTAATTTAGTGAAATCTGAACTTTTCCAGAAACCTCCGAGGCCTTCGTTGGAAGTAGCGTGCTAATTGCCCACATGGCCTTTCCAATATCTCTTTAGGCATGCAGTTTTCAGGAAGGGGAAAACAAATGTATGGATGTGGGTAACGAAGGCAGGGGAAAGAGATGCATGAAGGCAGATAATCAAAATCCACTCTCAGCGGCTACCTGTTGATAGTGAAGAGAAGATGAATCACTAGCTTAGGTCTGTGACAGCTTGCCTGAGATGAGGAAAAAGGGGCCCAGTAAATGCATGCAGCTTTTTCCCATCATCCCTTTAATAACCTGTAATATTGCAGCAGGATATTTTTGTCACACTGAATCTGATTGATGGTCTTGGCTATAAGACATTACAAGTGTAGAGTAAATTGGCCAAACACCTAAACATACAAATTATTAAAAGGAGGGGGAGCAGCCATAGGCCTCCTGGGGAAAACAGGCTGGCTTTAGTTAAGATGATCCCATTCCAAGTGCAATTTATAGTCTATTGACTTGTGGCAGTGTCTTTTTAGATGTGAGGAAATTGTCATACATTGCAAATGAGAAGCTGTTTTGACACCAGAATCGCAGAGAGTGCCAGGGAGAAATGATATCAGTGCCTGGTTCTGTTAAGGTTAAATGAAGCTGCATTGTTGCCAGCAGATAGGCATTCATTTCCTTTTCTTCCCTGGATGTCCCTGTGTACAATTACTGTGATTAGGATGAGTAACAATGTGCTCCTGACACTCATTCTATTGACAGTACGTCTAGTTTTTTCCACTCAAGTGGCACTAGTCATTACTTAGCCACTTGGATATTTTGACAGGGAAGATTCATGCCTGCCACTCAAGTGTATCAATGACAAGGAGGCCTTAGCCCCTGGACACATACCTCTGAATTAAAGCAGTCAAACTCATCACTGCTGGAATATGATGAACCTCTTTTGAAACAAGGCTATATGAAACCTGTGATAAAATAAATGCATTTGGATTATTTTTCAGCTCTTTTCCCTAGGGTTTCACTGTTGGTTTTTGTTGTTCTTAGAATCATGAATCAAAAAGTATTTTATTCTCTTATAGTTTTTCCTTCTAATTTCTACTGTGTACTTTGATCTTTTGAAGAATACTGTAATCACTAATTAAATTAATTTTGATTGATGGGAGAATGGAATGGGGCTGTTATGGGTTTGCTCAAAAAAAAGTGTATAGGTTAAAACTGGCTCAGTTGCACCTGTCCATGCTGGTTGATGTCATCTCTGCCTTAGTACCTTTCTGTTCCACTCTGATAGCTGGAAACATTGAAATTATCCAGGATCCTGAACTCCCAAGCCAGTAGTAGCAATGAACAGACCTCTAATCTAGGTGGATGGTCACATTAGGCTAGCTTTTTATACCCTGTCATTTACTCACTCTTGGAGTAATGTTCTATGCTAAAAATGCTGGTGGTAACCAGTCTCCCATGCATACTAAGGCTCCCAACCATGGTAGTGCCAAATCATTAGTAGCAATAGTGAAAAAGGCCACAGAGCAGGATTCCAGTCTGTTTCAGTAGTTTGACTGCCTACAAGAAAAGACCAGGCACCTTTCAAAAGATGCCACCAAAAGCTACCGAGTGCAATTTTGGATTCATTTTTACCAAGGTAACTACAGCAGAGTGCAAATGGAAACTGAAGAAGGCCAAGTAGCTCCTGAAGGCATCTTATAAATGGACACTGTCAAATGAGCCACTTCACCTTGGATGGTCCCTTAGAATATGTGGTCACTACTTATCCTAACTTGTCTGTTCAGTCTTGTTTACCTGTGTCACTTCGAGTTCCTTTCCTAGACCCAAAGAAAAGGTCTGTGTAGCCCAAAAGATCCTCTCTCTCACCCACAAAAATTGGTCCAATAAAAGATAGCCCTTCCCTCTCCAGGTCTCTCTACTGTCAAAGCTTGTAAACCTAAAATGAGACCTCCCACCTTTGATTTTGTTTGTAGAAGCATCACTCAGTCCATTTCTGTGACACGACTTTTATGTTCTCCTAAGTCGTCAAAGTACTGCAATATACTAGAATCTTGTTGAATGGATATATAGGGTAGTTGTCCAGCTCAACAATCTGTCTTATAAGGATGCAGTCAAACAGGGGAATGGTGTACATCTATGGACCTGTGTCCTGTGCAAAAACACACAACAAAGTCGCAAAGAAATTGGCTGTCTGCATGGAACACAGAGAAGACATGATGATGTTTTTCTGAAGCTGTAGTTTTTGTTTATGGTACGTATAATAGCCATGGCTGGTGGATATATAGGGCCTTGGGAGATAGGTGTTCTATTCCTAGCTCTGACACTGGCCTGCTGGCTTACTCGGACAAGTCATTTCCCTCATGAGTTTCTCCATCTGTGAAATGAGGATAAAGACACAGACCTCTTTTGAAAAGCACTTTGTGGTCTATTGATAAAAACCAATGTGTAAAAGCTAGCTATTGTTCTATTGTACTAATCAGACTGTAAATGCCAGCTATTTGTATTTAGGATGGGCATTTTTACATGTTCCCAATTCTGATTTTCAAAAACAAGGTAGAATCAATGCATTTTAATAGTGAATAAACATATCAAAGTTTCCCAGATTTTTCCAGTAACAGCTTGGATAGTGTTTCATCAAACCGTTGAAATTTTCCAAATGACACACAAATAGTTTTAGAGTAGACGAGTGGTCTACACTGCAAGCAGGAGGCTCTTGGGAAGCAGCTCCAAAGCAGATGGCAGGAGCAGCATGACAGTGGGAGGGACAGCTGAAGTGCCAGCACTCAAAACAGTCAGGATAACCTGTCAGAGGCTCAAAGAACTATCTACTGGTTGGTGACCACTGGAGTAGACCATGTAGGAGGATTCTGCACATCTAAGAACTATTTGTGATGAGAGGGGCTCTAGGACATTATCAGAGGGAAAAACATCTGCTACTTCTACGTTTTACCATTCTCAGTCTAAATCATTTGAATAGTGGTGTAAGTGCTTGTTTCACAGGCCGTTGTTAATATGTCATTAGGCCTCTATAACTTGCGGCATTTCATATGTCCTCATTTACAGGAACACGCACAAAAATAAGTTAAACAAATTGTTCCTGAACCCAATGGCACTGTATAAAAAAGTTGATAATCAACAGCATTCTGCAGCTTGTACATAAAAGAAACTCTGGAGAATTTATGAAAATGGTTTGCAGATTCCTGTTGGAAGCTGAAACGTGTCTAAGCTTTACTGGAAACTCAATTATCTAGAAGGCGAAAGTATCTCCATAAAGTTCAGCAAAAAAATGTGCTAGCAGTCCGGTGACTATATTGGAAAACACGTTTATCATGATTCCTATGATAGCCATAGCATAACGTGTCGACAGAACAGCTTCTGAGCTTCCTTGTACCAAATGGTTACTGAGCATCTCTTAAATGTCTTTCTCTTCTGAAATTAGTACTGAGGGCTGCCTAAGTTGGACCCTTCCATTCCCACCAAACTTTCTTTGTGGAAGAGGGGTTTTGGCTTGTCTATTTCTTAGAGCCACAGCTCCATAAAGGGGTCAGGATATACTCCCCATCTGCTGTCATCTGGTGATCTGCCTGAGAAAAATGAATAAACTATTGAATTACAGCTTCTGGCAGCCACATTACTTTGCTTTTAATGCATCTCTTCCATTTTCTCTTTTCTTTTCAGGAGGGAATTATTGTGGCTTAATTATTCCTTGACCTTTACATTGCACTAGCAGCCAGAGACACCAGTTGTATTTGGGTCCCCAGTGTGTGGTATGTGGTATATAGCACTCTTCAGAGACACTCCTTGTCCCAAGGATCTTGCAGCACAAGAAGTATGTGAGCAAATGGGTGTGCAGAGTTCACTGTGACAGAACTGGATAAAGCTGCCTGTCATATCATGCAGATTGTGTCATCTTTGCCTGGTGGATGTTGTAGGTACTTAAAACAATATCACAGACCTGGAAGTATGCATGGAAGGCCATTTTTACAATAAAAATGTGTTTGAAGTACTGTGTAAGGATGTTAAAATGCGGTTAATAGACTAGTCAACTTATCGATGAAATTTCCGCATTCCTCCTTTGAAATGTACAAGAGCCCCTGCCGGACTCCCTAGCTGACCCCGGGCTCCATGGCAGTTGGCCCTTTGAAATGCATGGAGGTGGCATTTTAAAGGGGCAGCCTGCTGCACAGCTGATCCGTGGATCAGCTGTGCGGCGGCTGCCTTGGGGTTTCAAAGTGGCAGCACTACTATGCAGCGCTACCACTCTGAAGTATCCCTCCCCCCCCTTTGTTGCTTCTATCCCATGCTTCCATCAAATGCTTATTGGATAGTCGAATAGTTGACTAGTCTTTAACATCCTTAGTACAGTGGGTATCATTAAAGTCAAATACTTACCACAATGCACTCTTTACATTTAACATTATTCTCTCCAGTTTTGGAACAGGAAATACTGTAATAAATGTGATGTCTGCAGGAGGTAAATATTCAAAGCTAGTCGCCTGATTGAAGAACCAGGATTTTGTTCCTGCATCTGCCACTGACTGTTGTGACCTTGGGGAAGTCACTTCATTTCTTTGTACCTCTGTTTCCTCTCCCACCTTTGTTTTATTTGTCTAGATGCTATGCTCTTTGAATCCGAAACAGTTTTATAGTATGTGTTTGTACATCACTTACCACATGCCCCCCAATATCAATCAGGGTATTGAGGGGCTTCTGTAATATATCAAATAATAATCAGCTGAGGATTTGGCCACCATATTTAATGACCATTGGCATATGGTGTTCTGAGCTCTAAAAACAAAGCATTACAGTGGATAGACTCTGCCTAGCCTTCATTTATGTGTTTTGCCTCAAAACAAGTTAAATAATTTACTGAGACACAAAGGCCTGTGAAGATTTACTTACTGAAAAAATATAGATGCTCCCATTTAAGCTGCAGTGTATTGTCCATCAGAGCCACATATCTTCATTCACTGAAGATAGCTTACTCGATTTCATCCTCATTTAACATCTTGTGATCAATATTGACCTCAGCCAGGTGGTCATTGACCAAACCCATCTAATGATAGTTTGGCATGCAGAGGTACAGCATGTGGATCCTAAAAAGATGGCCCAAGAAACTCAGTTTCATTCATTCCTCAACCTGATGTGGGCCAGTTAGGTTCAGCCCCAGGCTGATATCTCCAAATGCTTCTCTTCCCCTCTTTCCTGCCCTGAGCTATCTCTTCTCCCTCACACACTAAGGCTGTGGTTCTCAACTGGTGGTCCATGGTGACTTTTTCAGTGGTCCACATGAACATTGTCCAAAGTACGGCATGAGCAGGTGCCGCCGTTAGGCTGTTTTACGCCGTGTTCACAAGCACGCGGCACGTCATCCATAGCATCACCTAGAACGCAACCGCGTTGTGTTGCCAGTAACTTCCGTCTGAGGCTCTGAGCATCAGGGTAGCTGCTGCCATCATGCTGAGCGGTTGCTGTGTCATTCATCCTGTGCTACATGTGCTGTTTTACAGGTGTGATGTAGTTTGTTTATAATGGCAACGACAGGAAGAAATGTCAAGCGCAAGTATTCAGCGGACTACATCAAATTCGGCTTCACTTGTCAAGAAAAAGAAGGTGTGGATTTGCCACAATGTGTTATTTGTTTCAGTCTTGGGGAATGACTCAATGAAGCCAGCTAAGTTGAAACTCCATCTCGAAAAGTGTCATCCCAACTTGTTGCAAAAGGATGAAGATTATTCTGAGCAGCGGTTATCAGGTCTGTAACGGCAGCGCCTTGACTCAACAAGTGCAATCTACAATAAGACAAGCAATGCAGTGCGCACTTCCTACATCGTTGCATACAAAGTTGCACAGGCCAAGAAGCCTCATACCATTGTAGAGCAACTTGTGCTCCGCTGTGCAAAAGAGATGGTGCGGCTTGTTCTTGGTGAGGAAGCAGCAAGGCAGCTGAATGTTATATCTGTCTCTAACGACACAGTATCGAGACGGATAAATGAGATGTCACAGAACATCAGTGAACAAGTTGTGGATGAAATAAAGAAGTCTCCATTGTTTGCCATGCAATTGGATGAATTGACCAACGTCACATTGTGCTCTCAGCTATTGGTGTTCGCACGATACATGGTTAAGGGAGACTTCAAAGATGAGTTTATTTTTTGCAAGACTCTTGATACCACCACAAAGGCTCAGGATGTGATGGAAATTGTTAACAATTTCTTTGAAGTACATGGTCTGGATTGGGTAAATCTTGTGGGTGTCACCACTGATGGTGCACCTGCCATGCTGGGCTCAAGGTCGGGCTTCCAAACGCTGGTGAAACAGCACGCTCCAATGGTAACCAGAGTTCATTGCTTCATTCATAGGGAAGCTTTGGCATCAAAAACATTGCCTGGTCAACTGAACACCATTTTCAAAGGGTTGGTGAAAGTGTTGAATCACATCAAATCACTGGCTCTGAATACCAGGCTGTTCAAAAGATTTTGCCTGGACATGGGTTCCAACTTTGATGTGTTGCTATTCTATACTTCTGTACGGTGGTTGTCAGCAAAATTTTTCAATTGAGAGAGGAGTTGAATTTATTTCTACAAGCTCAAGGGAAAGAGGAATTTCGAAATGTGCTGACGCAGTCAAATTTAGAACTTGCGTATCTTGTTGATATTTTTGGAATCTTGAATAAACTGAATCTTCAGCTGCAAGGGAAAGGTACAAATCTGTTCTCTCACCAAAGCATCATCAAGGCTTTTCTTGACAAATTTGAACTCTGGATTGTAAGAGCTGAAGGCAATAATTTGGTTCAATTTCCATATGTGGATGCCATGCTCAGGGAAAAGGTAGCCATTCAGATGCAAATTCTTGATCTTTTACGGAAGCTACGAGATGAATTCCAATGATACTTTTCGGAGGTGGACAGGACAAGGAATGGATTATCTTTCATCGGGAATCCATTTACAACAGATGTTGTTAGTGTTCCAGAGGATCTGCAGGAAGAATTCTTGGATCTGAAAAATGATTTTGCCACTCAAGACGTGTACCAGCAGTCTACCATAGAGAAATTTTGGGTCAGCATGACCGGGAGTTACCCAAATCTGTCAGCAGATGCCGTCAGATTTCTTTTGCCATTTGCATCAACTTGTGTGAGACTGGATTTTCGTATTTGTTGCACGTTAAGTCCAAACAGGGGAATCTGCTTGCAGTGGAAAGCGATATTCGTTGTGCATTATCAAGTACCACTCCAAACATTGAAAAGCTTGTCAGCGAGAAGAGAATCCAAAAATCTGTTAGTAAGAAATAATTTCAAACCAAAATGTTTGTTCTCTGCTCTTTTTCATCATGTCTCAAATAGGAGGTGGTCCAGGAAAATGTTTTGATTGGTCTGGTGGTCCATGGACTGAAACGAGTTGAGAACCACTGCACTAAGGACTTTATTTCTTGCTGTCTTCTGTAGCTGTTTACTTCCCGGGAAAAATGAATGCAAAGCTGGGTCAGTATAGTATCATCTTACACTCAGTCTTGTATTATATATTTTTATGAATTGAAATATTGATTCTGCAAATTATCACATAATGGAAGCTCAAGCCTAACATGTAACTTTTGTAATTTGGCCAAATTATGGAATGATGCAACCATCTTGTTTTTCAGCCCTTCTAGGCAGTAGCGGGGGGAAGGAGGGGAGCTAAAAACTCAAGCTCTGGGAATTTATTTTGAAATATGGAAGCTTAAAAAAAGAGCCATCTTTTGGGGGAACTGGTCTATGACTGGGGATAGGCACTATGATAAAGAAATAATAAAAATATCTAGATCCTGCACTTGGATCTTCTGGTTGGCAGCTTTATAACTTAAATGCTAATTTGAGTGCTCACTTGTAGCATTCTGCACTATAGCATAATACCTGGGTTTAAAAACATTAGACAATATATGGTTTGTTCTGAAATGCTTTAGAGCTTTAATTTTTTAGCTATTTTAGGGCTTTTGGTAGGCAATAGTAATACCTACTTCTTACATAGTACATTTCATCCATCAATCACAGTGCTATACAAAGGAGGTCAGTAGCATTATCCTCTCTTTACAGATCAGTAAGTGACTTGCCCAAGGTCAGCCAGCAATGAAGTGGCAGAGCCAAGAATTGAACCCAAGTTTTCTGAGTCCCAGTCTAGTGCATAATCTCCTGGAAACATGATTAAATGGGGCGAGGAGTCCTGTGGCACCTTATAGACTAACTGAAGTGTAGGAGCATAAGCTTTCGTGGGCAAAGACCCACTTCGTCAGATGCATGTAGTGGAAATTTCCAGAGTCAGGTATAAATATGCAGGCCAGGATCAGGCTGGAGATGACGAGGTGGATCCAATCAAGGAGGATGAGGCCCACTTCTAGTAGCTGATCTGGAGGTGTGAATTCCAAGAGAGCAGAAGCTGCTTTTGTAGTTAGCGAGCCATTCACAGTCTTTGTTTAATCCAGAGTTGATTGTGTCAAACTTGAAGATAAACTGTAGCTCAGCAGTTTCTCTTTGAAGTCTGGTCCTGAGGTTTTTTTGCTGCAGGATGACTACCCAGCAAAAAAACTTCAGGACCAGACTTCAAAGAGAAACTGCTGAGCTACAGTTCATCTTCAAGTTTGACACAATCAGCTCTGGATTAAACAAAGACTGTGAATGGCTCGCTAACTACAAAAGCAGCTTCTGCTCTCTTGGAATTCTCACCTCCAGATCAGCTACTAGAAGTGGGCCTCATCCTCCTTGATTGGATCCACCTCGTCATCTCCAGCCTGATCCTGGCCTGCATATTTATACCTGCCTCTGGAAATTTCCACTACATGCATCTGACGAAGTGGGTCTTTGCCCACGAAAGCTTATGCTCCTACACTTCAGTTAGTCTATAAGGTGCCACAGGACTCCTCACCGCTTTAGCAGATTCAGACTAACACGGCTACCCCTCTGATACATGATTAAATGGGGCACTGATACAATGCCCACTGAATTCAATGAAGTTTTTCCATTGACTTTATGGGATGTTGAATCAGGCCCCAACCTCTGTCATGAATAGACTGAATTTCAGTACTCAGAAGTACATTCGATAATGTTCATGAATAATTTCTATACACGTCACGTATCCCCATCTTGGACAGGAATTTTCTGATTTTTTTAAGCCAAAATTCTTACCTTTTCCTTCCCATTGAGACCCCCTCTACAGTCCATAGAATACACTGCATTTAAAGGGAAAAAAGATATGTGCCTGTTTTCCTCTACATAGCTTCCATTATGCTGTTGTTGGATAGTATCAACTAAATGCATACCTAAAATTTAGAGGAATGAGGATTTGGAAGAAAAACAATATGAGCAGAAATATTTTCATCCTTTAGTTTAAAAAATAATGAAAAAAGTTATTAATTTTAAAGTTGCCCTGCCACATTCTAAAAAGAAACAGTCTCATATAGTGCTGATGCGTGACAATTAGAAAGTGAAAGTAACCAGTCTAGTTCCACCATGTAAGCTGAGGATATAGTATACATAATTGGTGAAAAGAAATTTAAATTAAAGGATTTCATTTTTATTGATACATTAATAATACTAACCTCTTAGACACACTTTTCATCAGTAGACTGTAACACACTTTACAAAGGAAGCAAACATCATTATTCCCATTTTCCAGAAGGGGAACTGACTTGGCTTAGGTCACCCAATGGGTCAGCCACTGAGTTGGCATTAGAACACCAGTCCTGTGCTCTAGTTACTAGGTAACACCGCCTACCAACCAATGCACGCAGATCTAAGGAAATATAAGAAAACTAGAACTATTAATTTCTATTTAGAAAAAAATGAGCAGCTCTCTGTTTTCAATTTCAGGTCCTAATCCTTCAAAAAAATAAGATGTACACATGTACTTAAATGTATCGATTGTGAGTAGTTCCCTTAACTATTCACATTACAGATGTCTTTGCATGACTGAAGTCTGGAAGAGGAGCAAGTGGGGAAAGAGTTAGAAGACAAATGATATTAACATAATAAATAATATTTAAACTAATGTCCTAAACGTAAAAGCAACGAGATCACATTAGCTTCATTGACCACACAGAACAAGATGTCTTAAAGGTTAAGGAATAACTATTAAAATATGAGATCTTCAATTTATATTTCAGAATTTTATACCCATTATAAAAGTGAAGCTATCTTCTAATTATGCCAACAACAATTATTTAACATCAGGAATGCTGGAATGATTGAATTAACAGTAAAATCATTAAAGGACCTAGTTAGTCTTTAGTGCTTTAGCAAACAATTTATTATATAGTAAATGGTTAGATTAATCACATATATATGTATTTTAAAAAGTCACTATATTTTATTTTTTTAAATTTCAGCTTTAATTCTGTAGTTAAATCCATGTAGGCAAAGTCTGTCTCTGGTTGAACAAAGAGAAATTTCTGTCCCAAGTGTTTGGAATATATTTTTTAAATAGCAACAATTCAGCTTTAAGTTGCCAAAGATAAATCCAGGCGCATCTGGAGTCTGATTTTCTACTGCCTGACATCTTGTGTAGTAACTTATACCAGTGTGAAAAGGGTATAAAGTGCTATCATTCCAATCTGGTAGCTCTGGCAACTATTTTACAGAGGTATCAGTGAGGCTACACGTTACAAGATAAAAACTTTTTTTATTTTATTATTATTATTATTTTGATCCTCATTTGCAACTAAGGCTCTTTTAAACCATTCTTGCAGTCAAAAAGGGTCTTAAAGTGAATGCAATGTATTTTAAGCCAGACCTTAAATTTAAATAGTTGGTGATAGAAAGTTGCGTCACTTTAACTACAATAATATTATTAAAGTGGAACAACTCTCCTTCTGTGGATTCAGGAGGAGGAAGGTATATCAGTACAAATGTTATTTGTATAGGTATAATTATGCCACTCTAACAACGGGGTGCTTTGGGGGGACACCACTGAGAGTATCAATTCAGGATGAATTGCTTAGAAACAGAGCTTCCACAATCCATGATTGAGGCTCCTCCACTATAAGGCACCAAACCACTCACAAAGAGGTCTTCTGTTCCAAGAAGTCATACAAGCAACTCCCTCAGACACTCCAGTTCTCTTGTGTCACCACCAGTAACACTCCTTATAAAGGTGAGTGGTTATGAAAACCAATATCCCTAATTAAAGGCTCCTCTGATCCCAAAGGAGCAGCCATATTCCCAGGTCAATTTATAATCTAAAATCTTACCCCAGAATCACACTGTGAAAATCTTTTAGTAACTAAAATCTAAAAGTTTATAGAAAGAAAGGAAAGCTACGTCTAGACTACGGGGTTTTTGTGGGATATGCGTCCAAGGAACGCATTCCCTCTTTTGCTTTTTTCGCAGAAGAGCAAACGCGCTCTTTCGGGGAGCCCTGTATACCTCGTTTCATGAGGCATAAGGGCTAGGCTGAAAGAGGAGGCTTTTCTGCCATTTGACCCCATCTAGATGGGGCCAAATGGCAGAAAAGTCTTTTTTGAAGAAAAAGAGGAAAAACCTATGCAAAATGTGGAGCGCATTTTGCTTAGCTTTTCCCACAAAAACCTTGCAGTCAAGAAAGAAAGAAAGAAAGAAAGAAAGAAAGAAAGAAAGAAAGAAAGAAAGAAAGAAAGAAAGAAAGAAAGAAAGGCTATGTCTACACTGCAAAATTTTGGAAAAGCAGATGTGTTTTTTCAGCATTCCTGTAACCTTGTTCTACGAGGAAGAGGGAATGTTCCAAAAGAGGGCTTTTTCCCGACATTTGGCCCTGTGTAGATGGGCCAATTGTCGGAAAAGCCTCTTTCAGAAGAAAAAAGGAAAAAGATACGCAAATTGACTTTTCTTTGTAGTGAGACATAGCGAAATTGTTGAAAATATATACTAGTGATTGCAGCAGTAATCTATATGGTTACATTTTAATCAGATAATGTTACAATAAAGTGGAGCAGCCCTCCATCTGTGGACTCAGGAGGATGGAGGTATATCAGTACGTAGGTGATTTATATGGTTATAATTTTTCCCACATGGGATGGGGAATAAGTTTCCTTTCTCCCTGCATGTCTGTAGCCATGTTAGAGATTGTACCAATTTCAGTTATTTCAGTTTAAAAAAGCATGCCTGTAACCAAATTAGTTAGGCTGCTAAAAAAAAAACCCAACCCCTGACTAGGCTTTATGATAAATGAGAACCAGACCCCAAATATTTCTTTTTTTGCTGTTGTTGTTGCATTTAACCTCCCCAAATGGCCAACTTCTGCCCATTTTCTTGCAAAAATATTTAAATAGCAGTATTGGAATATGGAATAATATATCCAAATGTCATCATTATGATCCATGATTTATGCATTGATTTCAGTTTGATTTAGGATTTACAGATTTCTAAATGAGAGACAATCTTCTCCTTTAATAGCAATTCTAAAATCTTGATTAAGTATATTGATATGTGTATATAGGTATCTTTGCTACCTTGCAGCCCAACTACCATGTATCCTTCTATAAAAGATGCAGTAACAACATAGCAAATACATTTATTTTGGAAACAAGCATTTTGGTCACTGGCACAATCTTTTCCTAGCTGCTGTCACCACTGAAGTACTGGCTGTGGAAGTCCTTGCAGAGATACCTGTTTCTATAAGCATGTAGCCTGTACAGATGACCCTTGCTATCCTAACGTATTCCTCCTCACCCCATAAGAGATCTACTATTAGAAAGCATGTAACTGCCTTCCACACATTATTACCACTGGGTGTCACCCCAGGCACCCACTTAACGGCTGCCTGTTCATCATGAGAAAGTAGAAAGATGATTGAACAAAAAGAAATAACTATAAGAAAAGAAGCTCTTTTAAGGAACTATAATAACAATGTCAGGAAAATGGTGGGGAGCTGAACTTCTTTCCGCTGTTTGACAGGGCATCATGTAGTGTCTTTGTGAGAGAGCTTAAATCAACAACCCGTCCTTAGCACATTAGGGACATGCAGTAATAATCCAGCAGAATCTTCCCACCTGCTAGGCTCTATTAAAAATGTCAGTGCTCTTGTTTACTCCTTTAAATAGATGTTGGAGCGTTCACTGCCTCAGAATTGTATTAGTGCACACAATGTTCTGGGGTGCATGTCCCTGCCTGCTCCTAATATTGTTCTCTGGTCCCTGTGTCTCTCACACCTGGAACCATGGAGAATCTTTTTCTATTAGACTATCAAGCTCTGCCTTATACCAGCATTTCACAGTGGGGAAAATGCTGGAATTAAAATATTGTATTTAATTTTCTCTGAAATGTGGACCTTCTCTCCCTTACACATTTCACTATACAGGGCTGAACGCAGTTCCTCTCTCATCAAAGATCAGTCGTGTTTCTCATTACTACAAACCCAGGCTCTTGTTTTCTTTTCATTTACACTGGTGCGACTCCACTGAAGCCAATGATGGGGAGGTAAGAGGAAAATGTACCTCTTTGTGCTTCAAAGTTTCATGAATTGCTTAAATAGTTTTGGCTGAAATGTAGCAAACCATTTTCTATTTGATAACTAAGGCTGTGTCTAGACTACATGGCACCATCGACGGAGCCATGTAGATGAGGGTTGTAGGCAAAGGGAAATGAAGCGGCGATTTAAATAATCGCCTCTTCATTTAAATTTACATGGCTGCTGCGCTGAGCCGACAAACAGCTATTCAGCTGTTTGTCCGCTCAGTGCGCTAGTCTGGACGCTCCCCTGCCGACATCAAAGCCCTTTGTCGGCAGCCCCGTTATTCCTCGTGGGATGAGGTTTACCGGGGCTGCCGACAAAGGGCTTTGATGTCGGCAGGGGAGCGTCCAGACTAGCGCGCTGAGCGGACAAACAGCTGATCAGCTGTTTGTCGGCTCAGCGCGGCAGCCATGTAAATTTAAATGAAGCCGCGATTATTTTAATCGTGGCTTCATTTCCCTTTTTCGAATACACAAATTTACATGCCTCCGTCGACGGAGGCATGTAGTTTAGACATACCCTAAGAGTATGGTTTGCTGATTTTATTATATTTGTCTTAATATGCTGTCTCTCCTGTTTCACTGAAGAGATTGAGTATTTTAGAATAAATAGACATTAATAACAGAGAGGTATTGATAAACAACTGCTCAATGCACACTTGCTTACTGCAAGTCCAGTAACACTATCACCATATTTCAGAGAAAAAAACTTGTTCTCTTTCTCTATTGTTGCACGTTTAGCCTCTTATCAGAGAGAGAGAGATTTCAAGCCATATGGCACAGGAGCAATGTCGTGGTACAGTGGTGACTTTCTATGGCCTGCTCAATGCAGAAGTACCTGGATGAATATCTGAAACTCAGATATAAACCATAATGTTATGTCCTCTAAGATAAAAAGGCCAAGTACAACTCAGTCAAGAGGCCATACTCAGTGTGTTCCAGTGTGGAGAGAGAAATGGTCCATGGTTTCAGAGGAGAAGAAAGAAGAT